>NC_051163.1:20602794-20707062 GCF_013339745.2 Dermacentor silvarum
TATTGTCACGAGCCTCGAGAAGTAGCCCTGAAGGTTTAATAACGTAGAGCAGCTGGCTCTTGGAAGACGCGACCGTCGGGGCTGGCTCGAGCAGAGAAGGAGCGCGCGGTCTTCTTTCTTCTCTTGGGATCGACCCACTCTTGCCCTCGACCCACTACCTACAGGTGGCAATATCCCCCCTTCCGAACAAAAGCATCGCCTCGATGCTAAAAAAAAATAGGCGTAGAAGACAAAGAAGAGGAAGGCAGGCAAAGCGAAAGTACAAAAAAAAATGTAGCCGTCACGCCGGCACAGTCAATGAACGAAGAAGCAAGCTCCCAAAGATAAATGAAAAGTAGAAACAAAGAAGGGAATGAGAGAAAAAAAATGAAAACAAAAAAAATTACGGACGCGCAATGTACGGCTTCATGCGCACAACATGAACTATGTCTGAGGTCGGTTGTCTTTGTGTCCTACTCCGTGTCTGCGATGTTGTGTCCGGAACAACTTCGTAGTTTACGTCACTGACGCGGCGGAGCACTTTATACGGACCGAAATACCGGCTCAGAAGCTTTTCACAGAGGCCACGACGGCGAACGGGGGTCCACACCCAAACTTGGTCTCCGGGGTTGTAGGACACGTCCCTGTGGCGGATGTTGTAGCGTCGTGCGTCTGCCTGCTGCTGCTGGCCGATATGCAGCCGCGCGAGCTGCCGAGCTTCCTCAGCACGCTCTGCAAATTCCTCGGCGTCAGTTGTCAATTGGTCAGCGTCTTGACACGGCAGCATAGCGTCCAGCATCGTCTGGACTTCGCGACCGTAGAGAAGGCGAAAGGGCGTGAAGCACGTCGTCTCTTGCAGGGCGGTGTTATACGCGAAGGTCACGTAAGGCAAGATCCGATCCCATGTTTTGTGTTGAACGTCGATGTACATTGCGAGCATGTCTGTGACAGTCTTATTCAGTCGCTCGGTAAGTCCGTTGGTCTGCGGATGGTACGCGGTCGTCTTGCGATGCCTGGTGTTGCTCATTCAAAAACTTCGTCCATAAGCTGCGCTGTGAAGGCTGTCCCTCTGTCGGTTATTACAGTGGAAGGGAGCACCGTGACGCAAGACGATGTGGCGCATGAAGAACTGCGCTACCTCTGAGGCCGTGGCTCGTGGGATCGCCTGCGTCTCAGCATAGCGTGTTAAATAATCAGTCGCGACGATCACCCATTTGTTACCGTCGGCCGAGAGAGGAAACGGTCCGAGAATGTCCATGCCGACTTGGTCGAAAGGCGTGTGAGGCGCTTCAATTGGCTGAAGTAAGCCAGCCGGTTTAACGGATGGTGTCTTGCGGCGCTGGCATTCACGGCAGCCTTTAACGTACTGTTTGACGCTTGCTGAAAGCCCGGGCCAATAGTACATTTCGCTTACTCTAGCGAGTGTTCGTGAAAAGCCTAAATGACCAGATGTCGGTTCGTCATGGCAAGCGAAGAGGATGTCGTCGCGCATGTCCCTTGGAACCACCAGGAGGTAAGCACGGCTGGTCGAACGAGCATTCTTCTTATAAAGCACGTTGTCTCGCAGACAGAAGGACGTCAGCGAGCGGGACAGATGGCGTGGTATGGTTGTGTCGCGGCCCTCTAAATGATCGATGATCGGTCTAATCTCAGCGTCGTCACGCTGCCGTCTGCTCAAGTCCGACGAACTAATGGCGCCCAGGAAGCCGTCATCATCCTCTGTTTCCTGACTGGCAGGATCAATGGGTGCGTGGGACAGCGTGTCAGCGCCTTCATGCTTACGGCCAGACTTATAAACGATGGTGATGTCAAATTCCTGTAGCCGCAAGCTCCACCGTGCCAGTCGTCCTGAAGGGTCGCGCATGCTTGCCAACCAACAGAGGGCATGGTGGTCCGTCACTACTTTGAAGGGACGACCATAGAGACAGGGGCGAAACTTGATGATCGCCCACACGACCGCGAGGCACTCTTTCTCCGTAGTCGAATAATTCGCCTCGGCACGGGACAGGGAGCGGCTGGCATACGCTATAACTCTTTCCACTCCATCTTGAAGCTGGACGAGCACTGCGCCAAGGCCAATGCTGCTGGCGTCGGTATGCACCTCAGTATCAGCATCATCGTCAAAATGTGCAAGAACGGGTGCTGACTGCAGGCGCTGTCGTAATTCAGCAAAAGCCGCCTGTTGCTCATTATGCCACACAAATGGCGTATCGTCCCTCGTAAGGCGTGTCAGGGGTTCCGCTATCTTCGAAAAGCCTTTAATAAACCGGCGATAGTAGGCGCACAAACCCAGGAAGCGCCGGACGGCCTTCTTATCGGCAGGAGCTGGAAACGCGGCCACAAGCGGCAAGCTTGTCGGGATCGGGTCGGACCCCTTTGGCGCTTACTACATGCCCGAGGAACTTGAGCTCTTCGTAACCAAAGTGACACTTTTCGGGCTTAAGTGTGAGGTCTGCCGATCGGATGGCTTCTAGCACACTCCGTAGGCGGTGAAGATGCTGCTCGAACGTTTCAGAGAAGATGACCACATCATCCAGGTACACAAGACAGGTCTGCCACTTCAGTCCAGTAAGGACAGTGTCCATCATTCGCTGGAAAGTAGCCGGGGCTGAACACAAGCCAAAAGGAAGCACTCGAAATTCATAGAGCCCATCTGGAGTCACAAAGGCTGTTTTCTCGCGGTCGCGTTCGTCTACCTCGATTTGCCAGTACCCGCTTTTTAAATCGAGAGAAGAAAAATAGTGGGCACGCCGTAGTCTATCTAACGAGTCGTCGATACGCGGCAGCGGGTACACGTCCTTTTTAGTCAGGTTGTTGAGCTTGCGGTAGTCGACACAGAAGCGTAGCGTTCCGTCTTTCTTTTTGACAAGAACGACCGGAGACGACCACGGGCTGTTAGAAGGTTCGATGACGCCATCGTCAAGCATCTCGCGGACTTGCGTACGTATGGCTTCGCGTTCTTTTGCCGACACGCGGTAAGGCTGCTGGTGTATCGGGCGTGCGTCTTCGTACGTGATGATCCTGTGTTTAGTGATCGAAGTCTGGCGTACCTTGGAAGAATGTGCGAAGCAGGTCCTGAATTCAAGCAAGAGCTTGCGCAGTGCGGTCTGGCTATCGGTGGACAGTTCAGAATTGATGTCGAGATGCCCCAGAGACGTGTCTGCTGTCTCCACTACTTCTGACGTGAAGCAGTTGTCAACGTTTGCTACTGCGTCAGCAAACGCTAACGAAGTGCCGCGGAACAGGTGTCGGTGCTCGTAGCTAAAGTTGGTAACAAGCAATTGCGAATGACCAGCACGAATCTGTATAACACTTCGAGGCACACAAACACCTTGCTTCAGTAGGTGTTCCAAGTTACTTTCGGCCACCGCTTCGCCATCGCGTAAGCCACAGCATGTAACGTCGACGAGGACACTGGCTCGTGGAGGAAGCGTTACACTGTCTGCCGAAACACGAAGTACGTCGTCGCGCCGTTGGCCGTCTTGCACGTCGATTGCTCGTGCGGCAGAGAAAGTGATACGACGCTCTTGCAGATCGATAATCACGCCGTACTCCTGCAGGAAGTCAACTCCAAGAATAACGTCGCGGGAGCATTCGCGTAAGACAAGGCAGCTCGCTACGAATGTAGATCCTTGAATCTCAACTCTAGTCGTGCAGACGCCCAGCGGAGTAACGACGTGGCTTCCAGCCGTCCGAATCTGCGAGTTATGCCAGGGCGTGGTCACTTTCTTCAGCTGCGTTGCTATTTTCCTGCTTAGTATGGTGTAGTCTGCGCCGGTGTCCACTAAAGCACTCACGGCATAACCGTCAATGGTCACTGGTATATCGAGCGAAAGCCGGTCGTCTCGTTCAGCTGCAGGTGATGGCGGATCGGTATGTTTCCGTAACTGCGTCCGTCGGAGGTCTTCAGCGCTTCGACCGTCAGCGACCTCACCCCCAAAGATCGCCTCAGTTAGTTTTCCCGGCGGGGACTGGTCGACCGCTCGGGAGAATAGCGCTGGGGCGGAGGTGAAAATCATCTGGGAGACGGCGATCGCGACTGCCGCCTGGCAGGCGGTGGCAAGCGCTGCTGAGAGAGGTAGTCCTCAATGTCCCGGGGTCGCTGGCCGTATCGGGGTGGCGGCGAGTATGCGGAAAAGCCGCGAATCCCAAGGCGCCGGTATGGGCACTGGCGGTACAGGTGGTCAGCTTCACCGCAGTGGAAGCACAGAGGCCGATGATCGGGTGTGCGCCAAACATCCGACTTCCGAGGGGGCGGGCGTCTGTCGTCGACGTAGCGAACCGCTTGCTCCGAATGGTGGGCAAATGGAGCGGCATGAACAACCGGCGGCGGTGTATACCCAGCGTCGTAGTACGACATCGTCTGCGCCGACTGAATTGACACCGTAGGAGGAGCACGAACGAACCGCGGCGGAGAGGGAGAAGGGCGCTTCAGGGCTTCCGCGTAGGTCGCACGCGGATATTCAACAGGTACTGCCGCAGCGTTAGCAGGAGGCAAGGTGTCACGGAGCGCCTGGTGCACTTCGTCCTTGATAATGCTCGCTATGGAGCTTACCGTAGGGTGCGGTGTTACAGCGGCCTTTTGCAACTCTTCACGCACGACAGAGCGGATGAGTTCTCGCAGACAGTCACTGTTGCTTCCTATGGCCGTGAAAATGTCAGCAGCAGACATGCTGTTCGCTTACCGCTCATACATGTTCGAGCGATGCAGAAGCATCTTTTCCATAGTCACGGCCTCGGACAAGAACTCCGCGACCGTCTGCGGAGGGCTCCGTACGAGGCCAGCGAAGAGTTGCTCCTTGACCCCGCGCATAAGATGACGTAACTTCTTCTCCTCCGTCATTCTTGGATCGGCCCGTCGGAAGAGGCGCGTCATGTCTTCGACGTAAGTGGTCACAGTTTCGTTTGGCAACTGGACGCGGGCCTGAATCGCACGTTCCGCTCGTTCGTGGCGATCAGGACTGGTGTATGTCTCCAAAAGCTGACGACAAAACTCGCGCCACGACGTCAGTTGCCCCTCGCGGTTCTGCAACCACGTACGCGCGCCATCCTCCAGGTAGAAGTAGACGTGTCGGAGTTTCTCCGTGTCGTTCCATTCGTTCACGGAGGCCACGCGCTCGTATTCGACCATCCAGTCTTCGACGTCTTCGAACACTGTGCCATGAAACGTCTTCGGGATCCGTGGGCTCTCAAGTGTGTAACGGTTCGACATCGTGCTTCCCGTACCGGTTGGGGCGGTTTGAAGAGAAGCGCTGGTCATACCGGTTGATGTGGTGGGAACTGTAGCGTTGACGACTTCTGGAGACAGTCCCCTGATCCTGCGGATGGCCCGATGCACGGGAGTGTCGACAGGCACTGGATTCGTAGCGCGGATCCTTGGAGGGGTCTGCAACATCCGTGAAGACGCTTACCCAGCACCTCCACCAGTTTGTCACGAGCCTCGAGAAGTAGCCCTGAAGGTTTAATAAACGTAGAGCAGCTGGCTCTTGGAAGACGCGACCGTCGGGGCTGGCTCGATCAGAGAAGAAACGCGCGGTCTTCTTTCTTCTCTTGGGCTCGACCCACTCTTGCCCTCGACCCACTACCTACAGGTGGCAATATATATCTCCAGGCATACCCAAGTGTGATATCGAGAAGTTCATGACAACGCACTTGGCATGGTTGAGCCGTGATGACACTACCCTTGTGATCATCGTTGGAGACTTCAATGTCGACAGTTCGAAACCAGACAAAAAATGGTTCACTCAGTTTGGGCTAGAAGAGCCTGGTTTCAAGTGTCATACCAATCCAAGCCACTTACCTACTCAATAACGGTCGTGTATACATTTAACTTTCACCAAGATTCTGTCTAAGGTTGTAACCGAACCAATCATTATATAACAAAGTAACCACAAAGCTATCGTCACTACCATTACCAAATGTTGAAAATAAATACGTGCCCTTATCTAATCCTGTGTGATGTTCTACAACTTCGCTGGTCACCCACCTTCACAGAGTGAAATGCCTCAACTTCTTGTTGCGCCATAAAAACTAGGTCCTCAAAAATCGGTTGTCAATCCCTTTAATGAAACCACTGTTAGTGGTTGTTTTAAATACGCATCCCGTATTCCTGTTTTCGTCGTCAGTCTTCATGATTTTTTTGTCCCCTTTCCTTTTTCCCCTGTGCAGAGTATCAGGCCAGAGCGAACAATTTCAAACTGACCTTATTGCTTTTCCTTCAATAAATTTTGCTCCTCACGTTTATTTGCAGTGGTGCGCAGATTGTGTTCAGAATGCGTGAAACCTGCGCACCCTCGCTCCCACGGATTGCGTTTTTCTTTGTGCGCGAAGGAGTTGATCGCGGCGTGTTTCAGATTCTTTCCTCGAATGAGATCGATGACCTTCTTAGAAGCAGCAAGAAGCCTAATGGTTGCATTCCTGCTCTATGCCAAGCCGTTTCTGTAGCAGATGGTCCCGCTCTTTCTATGCTGATCTGCTGGGGGAATGACACCGCGCCGATCTCGTAAAAACCAAACCAGTTCTGACTGGCTTTACCTCGCTATATGTATAAACGCCGAAAGAACACCGGCGTCGTGATTTGTGCAGTGTTCGACGTTTCGGCTTTTCTGCCTGTATTCACGATCCAATCTTCCAAAGATCGCACCGAACGCACGTAACGCCCGCGCGAATCTTGCGTGCCGAGGCAGGTCAACGGGCAGGTCCAGAGCAGGTGTCGAACGCTGTTTGCCATTTCCGTGTTGCAGTGCTGGCGTTTAACGGTGGTTGAAGTAATTCCGGTCTGTTTTTGAGGCGGCGGCACCGCCTTATGGCTCGTCATCAGTACCATACTCTCCCTTGCTTGCTTCTTTACCTATGTTCGTCATTTCTGCAGCACGTCTGCCTTGAGAGCGTAGCCGCTGTGCGCTTTGTGCAGAAGGACGTCCGCGCCCTTGGGCGGCCCTTTCGGCATATGAAGTTGTCCTCAGCAATACGATGTGTCACTACAGTGCTTGAATGCTAATCGCAATAACGTCGACAGTCGTTGTGGAATGTGTTCTAGGGGAATTTTTATTTTACATACAGAAAAAGTGAGGCTGACAATGAGCAGGGCGCTGGCTACACGACGACCGAAGTGTCATGACGGTGTAATGGTATACGGATGGCCGAATCTGGTCAGCAAACTTTCAGTCTAGTCTTGCAATGCTGTCGCAGGAAAACGTGGCAAAGTCGAGCCTGACTCTAGATTTCATCCCCTTTCTGCGATTTTTTTTACTTTCATGGTCCAGTGCTCAGGGTTGGCGTACATCCAAGCATATTAAATATTGCCAAAGTCTTCCCAATTATCTAAAATCCGGATACAAATGGCTCGTGTAGCCACCTCCAATCCTCCCGACCTTAATTGTTACCAACAGTATTTTTTACGAGATTTCCAAGTGTGCGAACTCGTACAGCGCATCGTTCGAGAAATTCATCACTACTGGAGTTATGCCATCTGCTGCTACTGGAAATGTCACGGGTCATACGTTCGTCTTCGTGCGGTGTCGACATAGCACACAACTGTATTATTTTTAGATTTGACAGAGCCGTTTCAGACACTGGATCTCCAATCTTATTGCAGAAGCTGGGAAAATATAACTTCGGTGAGGCGATTTATGGTTTCTTTTTCAGAAAGTTACTTATAGAAAGCAGTGCGTTTCTTTTCACGAGTCCTCGCGCTGAATGCAGACCGTTGAGATTTATTTCTAGAGGGTCATTTACTATGTTATATATACGGCTAACAACTTCCTGTTAACTATGCGACCTGCTAAATCCGTAATTAGCAATCCGTAATTTTTGTGTTCCTGGCATTCGAAAAAAAATTGACTCGCCATCCCGGTGCTGCGAAATTGGAGGTCCAGCGAAGCTGTTGAAAACCATCACTACAAATGGTGAGGGGGAGGGGCGTATGCAATGCGTTATTGCTTGAGAGTAATGGTAATTAGAGCAATGGCGGTAATAGGAGCAATGATAATTATGATAGCACGCCACCGCGCATAGCAGTGCTGCGACAACTTTGAAATCTGTTGCTAGGCTGGTCCTTTTATACATGAAGGGCTAGTGACGTCACTCCCCACGTCGCGAGCTGCCGTCGGCGCGGCGGCTTGCGCAACAGTAATCCTTACCGGGTAACGCATGCGGGAAGCGCTACGTGGTTCGCAATGCTATTAGGAGCACCTTATCATCAGTTATTTGGTTCGGATGATTGTTTTGTGCTTGTTCATTACTGAAACGTATGCTGCTCTGTATGTTTTAAGCGTGATTCCAAAGATTGCATGCACTGTTCGCTTCACTTTGCTGACTGCTTGAAGCCTCTGCCTTATGGGGATACGAACGAATGCTCCTGGCCCTGCACTGCCACCTGGTTCGGCCCATAATTTTGCTGACGGACGCGGACACAAAAAATGCCGACCAACTAGAGGCTAACAGCTTCGCTGTAAAAGATACCAACATGCCACAGAGATCTCTGAAGCACGTCGCTTTAAAGCACAAGAAACCAGTCAAACTCGGTGTGCATATATACACATGTAGTTCTCTTACTACAGAAAGCACGGCCGGCCAGGTGGTTATCCCGCCAAAATCGTCATCAATGAATTTCAAATTGTCCCGTAGTTTAACATCGATGGGATCTGAACTTACTGCTGTCATAGGCGCTGCTAGCTACATCCAACAACAGTCGCTGTTACGATTGACATGTCACGCCCCGTGCCAAAAATGATTACGATTGACGTATGACAGCCCGGTCGTTACGATTGACATGTGACGCCCCGTGCAGGGGGAATTATCGGAGGCCCATGCCTAAACCAACGGAGGATGAATCCCTGATTTGCTATGGTTGTCTCGAGTGATCCTCAATCTGGCGGGCGAGTCGCAGTGATTTATGGCCCCTTTGTGTGTCTGCGCGCCGAGCAGGCGAGGGGTTCCGCCTTCCGCGAACTGTGTACCACCGGGGACTCGTGTCTCATTGTTTACCAGGCCCTTTCCGTACTTGCGCCCAGAGAGCGAACGATGCGCAACAGAAGCCTCAAGCCCCCGAAACGTCGCCTAGGAGAGAGGGAGCAGCTGCCGCACCAACGACTGGACTCAGTACCTGTCACGTGACGTTGACGCGAGCGAAATCCCGCCTACGATGTTAGCGGGCCTATTTAAGCGGCCCCACCATGTATTTTCCAATCATTCATTCTCTTCTTTTCCAACCTTCATCAACCATGAAATAAACTGTCCAAGTTTCGCACTAAGAAATCCTCTTACCCCTGCCTGGTCGCTATGGTCTACCGGATGCCTTCAGTCTCCCGAGAACGCCACGCTACCAAGCGGTAACGCCGCTCGAGCTTGAAGGAACAGGCGTCGCAACACCGCCTAACAGGTGGTTCATATCCTGTGATGCCATGGCTGACGCGTTCCTATTACATAGTTTGCATCACTACCTTCATGCAGGGTTCGTATTGGTATAACGTAAGTAAGTACTTTATGTACAGTAAGCAATTTACAAAGCTCACTGCAGGGCTAAAGGCGATCAAGCCTGACAAAGGTCCCGGTCCCTCCACAATTCGCGGCAGTTCGTGGCAGTTCACACGCTTCGATTTAGTTCAACAGTCAAAAATGGATTGCAGTACATCAGTTTCGGGAAAATGAACAACTAGCAACTTGCAAGAGTACACATAACAAATCACACAAACAAGAGAAAATGTTTACATAACATCTTTAAATAATTGTACAGAATAGCTCGCGCGCGGCAAAATACACAGCTACAGAAAATAAATTCCAAAAATTGGAAGCGTAGAACGCATGAGGATGCACTGAAATTCGTGAATGATTTATTCATTGCTCGAGGCATGAAAATCCACAAGTTAATGTTGATACTGTATACATGTGGTAATTATTAAGTTCCCTTCTTGTCTTTTAAAGGTTGCACTACTAGCTTTAAAGTTCAATCTCTCTGCAAAGATATTCCAAACATGATGCGTCTGGTACGCAGCACTTTGTTTTCTATAATTATTTCTTACTGAGGTGCGCGTTTAATTTGTTCTCGTAAACAGTATTATGGTTTTTCGATGCGGCTTTGTTCATATAGTTTATTTTGTTGAATTACTTGGAGCAATTTAATATAGCACAACTGATCCACTCTGAGCATGGCATGTTTTATGAACAGTGGAGCAGTTGGCAGGTCTTGCCATTTCCCCAGTACTTTTCGAAACAGCGCAATATTTTTCTTTTGCATAGTAATAAGTCCATGGTAATTTCTTTCCGATGTCGTTCCCCAGACTAATATTCCATAAGTTACCTTAGAATGAAAGAGTGCATAGTCCACAGAGTGCAGTAAGCTTATCACTGCGCCGTTAAAAACATGCGAACGATCAAATTTCTGTACACGGCTATCGGTCATTGCGACACCATCGGCAGCGCAAATTCCGACGAAGGAGCACTTTCTGCCCACCATGAAATGCAACGTACGTGTGCCTTAGTCATTGTCAAGACGCGATGCAACGCGGAAACATCGCCTGCTTGTTCGCTGCAACTCACAAGAACATATTAGTAGAGTGTACTAGAATGGGGGAGTGAGTCCAGCGGACGCCTTAGCAAGCGGCGAGGGTGAAGCAAAAAACACGGAAAACGTGGCGGCGCTGCCATCACCTTGTTCAGAACCTCCGGCCAAATAAACGTTGGCTCCGGCTGTTTCGGCAGCGCTCATTGGCTGAGGCGAGCTCGCGGGCTGAGAGCTGTCGTCTGCTCGACGCACCATCGTTATTGCCTCGTTTGCGTTCTTTCCGCCGCTCTTTTTTCCATTTTATTTACAATACATCGGTGGGGAATAATCTCAGTGTTACCGCCACTGAGTATCCGCCTGTCAAAGCTCCATGCAGCTGCGGTAGGGTCTCCTACGCGACAAGCGTCCGGCCGGCGAGCGGGGCCGCTCATTCGGAAGAAAGTGACTGTGGCGCCACCTGGATTTTCCATAAAAAATGCCTCAGCGCAGAGCCCTCGTTGGACCCACTCCCCCAATCTAGTACACTCTAATATTAGGGTACAGCTGAACATGCCAATTCGTGACTGCGCCCCCTTGACCCTTCACAGCACCTTCGACTACGACCTTGTCAATCTCGATGCCACGCAAATTTTCAGTGTCGCTTATGGCTGGGAGTCGCTTTTACAAACGCCTACTGCTTTTGCGTGGGCATGTTGTACAACCTTTATGATTGCGACGAGACCCATAGGCACGCATCTTGCCCTACAATTATATTGTTCATGCTTCCCTTGTTTTTCTCTCACCTTTCGTAGCCCCTTTCGTCCTTACCCAGTACAGGGTATAGTCAACCGGAGATCTCTGTATGGTTAACCTCCCTGTCTTTCACGCTTTCTTATTATCTATTGCCCTCCTTTTGAAAACCAGTGGAGGTCATTGCATGCTGCTTAGCGGAAACCACTGAACAACCACAAATGAGATATTGTTGCAACAGACACAACCGCCGTCCACACACGAGGCCATCAAATTACTGCTGCACATCTGAAGGCCACTGTGCGCTTCGAGCGCCTCAAATGCACAGTGGACGCTGTTGTGTACGTCCATCAATTATTAAGGCACAACCGCATGCACGCGATTTTCGAGCGACAGCGACGGCGACGAGCGACAGGTTTTGCCGTCGCGGAGGGCTATCCGTCGCTGTCGCTGGTCGTGTCGCCGGTTTCTGGCCAGCCAGAAAATATCGCTTGTCGCCCGGAAGTCAGCGCGACGACATCCGCTGGGGACAGCGATTGCACAACAACATGGCAGCAATCAGTCTGCCCGCTTCGATCTGAATTCGCTCTTGCAGCTTGCTCTCTGCTGTGACAGCAAAAAATAAATAGTACAATCAGTCATCGCTCCACCTCATCGCTAGCTGAAGACTAAGTATCGGCGCTCTCTTGTCGTTATTATTGAGATCAGTTGTTTTGTTTTGACGCTGTTAGGCCTGAGACGCCCCCGAGAGCCGAGAAAGTGTTTTAAGTTTTACTCAACAGATGGCGCCACGGCACCTTACGCTGGCGACATGGGACGGAGTTCCACTGGGGATGCATGGGACGGATTTTCACTGGGGATGATAGCATATTTTAGCTAGGTCTAGATAAAACATTGACCTTTTGATAAAATTGAGATTTCTTTACGCGCGCAAGATAACATTTATTCGCACAACAATGTAAATCCGTCACTACCCTTTTTCGCGATGTCGCGTTCATGTGGTTGCTCCACGCCGCGACACGACAGCGCGACAGGGTGTGCCTGTCGCGTCGCTTGAATATCGCGTGCATGCGGTTGGGCCTTTGAGGCGAAAGCCTTAGGTGTCCGTGCTGGCGGTGCCCTTGGCGGTCACTTTGCTGTGACCTTTCGGTGACCTTTCAGTGACCTTTCGGCGACCTTGCAGACCTTGGCGAAGCTGTGCCATGACGAAAAATGGCCGACGCCGCACAGAGTAAAAAAAATCACAGCATATCCACGAAGTGAATGATGATGAGTGGGCGAAGCACCGGTGGATCATTCGGGTAAACCACAGCTACGGACGAGAGATAAAGAGAGAGCGCGTCGGGAACGAGAGAGAAAATTACACCATGTTCCCGAAGGGGAATCCTGAGTAGTATGCGAAGCAGCCATGGGGTCGACTCAAGGTAGTTTTATCAGCTGTATAAACTTGGACATGCAGTAGCACCAGCAACGCGCAGAACTGTTGTCGACACCGTCGGCGTAACTGGAACCGGAAGTGGAACCGGAACCGGAATACCATCTACTGAACACTTCATAAAACTACAGGTGGCTACATACTACTACTACTACTACTACTACTACTACTACTACTACTACTACTACTACTACTACTATTACTACTACTACTACTACAGAGGAGGGAACGACCCACACCCTAAGGAGCTTCGCCCCTAAAACACGTCTAAAAATGCTCGGATTGACGTTACATTTCTCAGGGAGGAAATTTGGTAAATCTCGGTCGGGGTGGCAGTCGAACAGGGACCTCCGCAGTGCGAGACGTGCTTGCTTCGCTGAAGCCACGGCTGCTCCACTGTTGTGGCTCACACAAGGTCTGCGTACTGCGTGCCTGATTGCACACGTCATGTGTTGTTGTTGTTGCCTCAAAACATTGCTCGTTCCCACGAGGGGGATTGGCCACACTGGATAAAATAAAACATAGCCTAACAACGAACAAATGGGTAAAGGTGAACAATCAAAATTAAGATGTCATGTGGTCACCGAGACGCGCTCGTGCCCTTGCTCGTCGTCGTCTTGCACAGCTGGCTCCGATGCCGCTGATCACGCCGGCGGTCCC
This sequence comes from Dermacentor silvarum, assembly GCF_013339745.2. Taxonomy (NCBI): domain Eukaryota; kingdom Metazoa; phylum Arthropoda; class Arachnida; order Ixodida; family Ixodidae; genus Dermacentor; species Dermacentor silvarum. The sequence continues at coordinate 20,616,102 of NC_051163.1, forward strand.
ATACTGCCCCTCGCGCTCATGCCCCTGCTCACGCGTTCGTCTTCTTCTTCCACAGCTGGCAGGCTTTCGCGTTCACGTTTGATAACAAAAAAATATAAGAGAGAGCAATACGCAAGGCAAGTAGCCTTGGAAAGCTAACTTTCTTTGAGTATAAAGAACTTTGAGTACAGGGGCTCTGTCCTGCTGTCGTGAGATTATCCCAGTGCAGGCAACGCTACAAAATCATTATGCGCTGTTTGCTTTGCATATAAATTATTGCAGCTTAATTTGGTTAGCCACAGCACAAAGAAGCAGTACGCAGGCTCGCTTGTTATAAAAGAAGATTGTTCGCAACATCACCAATATTGATTAGCTATCTTCGACAAATCATATTTTCTTATATTGTATAACATAGTTAAAATGCAGTGTGGGTATGGATTTCGGGTCTGCGTTCATTTTATGTGTTTTCCGAACTTCAGACATTTTATGGCCCAATTGCATCGCATACTTACGGTCAATACCACGCATTCATATTTTTCGTAAATTACAGCCTTTGCAGAAGTTATCCGTATCATTTCTACATTTCAATTAAGACCCTCGTGGCAGCTTAGCGGCTATGATGTTGCGCTACTACGCGCGTGGTCGCGGTATCAAATCTCGGCCGCGGCGGCCGCATTTCGATGAGGGCGAAATGCAAGAACGCCCGTGCTGTGGTGCACGTTAAAGATTCCATGGGGGTCAAAATTATTCCGGAGTCCCCCCCTACGGCGTGCCTCATAATCAAGTCGTGGTCTTGACACGTAATATCCGAGAATTCAAATCAAATCAATTAAGAGTATCGACTGATTTCCCATATGCTATCCTTGGTGTCAATGTTTGTTTCTGGCTTCTTATGACATATCTAATAAAAAATCGGGCCCTCGGTTTCCTTTCTTCTCGTTCATTGCATATCGAGGGTCTCGAATCTGGCAGCTTTGATGCATTCAGATAGCATGTGTGGGTTTATTGACCAGTTGCTTTAACCCAAAAAGTTCACGTAGACGTGACGCCTGTGACAAAGACGATGTTCCACATCCGCCACCGGGGCCGTGAGTGGTGGCGCTGGATAACACTCCCAGGATTATTTCTAGGAGATAAACATAAATAGCCCAGAAAGTTGATGGGAAAACTTCACCACGGTAGCTCATTTGGTGAGAGTATCGCACGCGTAATGTGGATGATTACGGCATGGGATCCGCATGATTTATGTAAAAGGGAAATTTCCCCCAAATACGGGTTTTCTGCGTTGTGACTGAATATTCAGCTAACCATTTATTTGCCACAATTCTGAATAAAAAAAAATAAGCAGAACAAGCAGAGTCTTATTTTAATTCTTGGAACATGAGTTGGGCACTTCAAAATTTCAGATAGTTATTCTTTGTCCGGATGTTCATACATCATGGGTTCTGGCAAGTGCCTAACCCGCCTTCCTGAAGATCATGGTGGCACACGTATGCTGCAATGAAGAACAACGTATGTAAGCAACTACATAAGTACGAGGCGCTATGAGTGCCTTCGTTTAATGCAGTAGCCGACAGAAAAGTAAACAGCTCCAAAATCTAAGGAATTAAACGATAAAATCTGTGTGTTTTGTAAATAAGGACATTCGAATACTTGAGATTCTTAATGTGAATGGAATAATACGGCTTATATTCGAATCGTACAAGAGTTAGATATTCTCAAATATATGCATAGGTCGAATCTAGGGTGCAATGCGATTACCAGAAATACCATCAAGCACAAATTCATCTAAATAATCGCGGATTGGCGAAGTCTTTCACTACCCGCTGTTTGCTTTTATCGGTGAACCCACGCGAGTATATTTAACTATTCTTGTAACTTCTAGTTCTCAGTCAAGCGGTATTGAAAGCGGTTTCTGAGCCAACATGATGAGAAATAAATTTTTTTGTACGGTACCTATAAGTACCTCTATTCTCGTTTTTTCTGTGCTGCCTCTCTCCAATAAAGACGGCTCCATCAAGCTGTCAATTTGGCTGCTTTTAATGCGTTAGCATTCTTCGGATGCTTCACACATTTTCCGGGGCCTATCTGTGTTTGTACCCGCCGTGGTCATTTAGTGGCTATGGTGTTGCGCTGCTAAGCAAGAGGTCGGGGGATGAACGTCCGGCAACGGCAGCCGCATTTCGATGGGGGCGAAATGCGCAAACGCCCGTGTACTTAGATTTAGGTGCACGTTAAAGAACCGCAGGTGGTCAAAATTATTCCCGAGTCCCTCTCAACGGCGTGCGTCATAGATCGTCGTTTGGACACGTAAAACGCAATAAGTTAATTTAATTATCCTGGTTTGCATGTTTGTGCGTATGTTTGTATCTAACCATTTTCACGCCTACCTGGATGACTGAGTAATCCGTGGTCAAATGATTAGCGCATCGGGCTCCTGCGCTGGGGTACCAGCGTTCGAATCTAACCATCGAACCAACTCGACCACTGCGTATGCGTCAATGTGTGCATACGTGCCACTCTTGAACCAACCTCTTTCACGACGACATGGGTCACTGTAGGGACGGGACTGGGTAGGCACTGCTGTTCGAAGAAGTCTAGGACCCCGACTTGGAGCACTGGGTATCTGCCACTTAGTCCTTGCTGGTTTTCAATGGACCTCCTTGATGCCAACTTGGGTCGCTGGGTGTGTGCCAGTAGGCGTGTATCAATGAACGTCTTTGACGCCAACTTGGGTAACTAGGCATGTGTCAATGGGAACGTGCCGCTCTAGAATGACCTTAACCGATGGTGAGCACAATCGAACCAACGTCACAGGGATCCCTCAAGGACAGCAGCCCGACGCATTAGCAGACTGCGTCATGAATGCACTGGGTACGTGCCGCTCATCAATGAACCTCTCCCCAGCTCGAGTCACTGAGTACTTCATGACTCGACATTGCGGCACCCAGCTAGCGCTCTTTGCGAACGCGTTTCTCAGCGATCGCACGCGCCGGTGTGCCATGCATTTCGGAGGCCACGCACAGGCTTGACGGCGGCGGCGCCATCTTCTCCTAGGGAATAGGGAGCCTACATTCAAGCGTTGCATGTAGACCCACTGCAGTACGTGTCTCATGCATAACACGTTTCGACGATGGCAATACCTTGTGTCGCTATTTTGATTCAATTCTAACGCATTACCGTCGACAGTCATCGTGAGGTGGGTTCTGCCGCATTCCTGGATGACTGGGTGTCCGGCATCATGTGAAGTACTTGATGCGAATAAAGTTCAAAGTTCACGTTCGAACTCCGGCGACCAGCAGCACGAAAACGTACAATGACCCAAGCTACGTATACAGCTTGCTGTTTCCAGGATTCAACGCGCCAACGTGCGCATTTCGCATAACTGCCCGACTTGAAGCGGGGAGAGAAGGGCGTCGAAGGAGATTGTATTGAGAAGGCTAGCTGAGTTGCGTGACGTCACGCTTCCCCCTAGCTTTTTATTGTGATTTAAATTATATGGACACTCCAAGCGGATTTCTTCCGTCGGCGTCGCCGTCGTCGTCGCCGTCGCCATGAGGTTTCGTATAAAGTCCAAAGGCGATAAAATCGTTGCCGCACGCCGTATGCTGTATGTGCGAGTGAAAGCGCGCGCGGGACGCGCGCTTTCACGGAGAGCGAACGCACGGCGGAGAGCAAACACGACGTCCTTCATCGTGCGAAAGCCCATAGGAGGATGGAGGGTAGGGAGGGAGGGAGGGAGGAAGGAAGGGGAGGCAACGTTTAGCTGCGGCATTAAATGCGTATCTTGCGGCCGGGCGCAAGGGAAACTGGCGACTCAATCTCCCACGCGAAATGAGGAACGCGGGAAGGCAGCGCGGGAAAGAGGGGGTGCAGCTTGTACTCGGCTAGCAACTGCGTACTTGTACTTTGCGCAGCTGCGGGCTGTCGCGCGCCCCATATCTTGAAAGCGATCCTCACACGGCTCTTACCTTTGTATGCGCTGTGCTTTCGCCGCTCAGTTTCCGTTGAAGCGATAGACTGCACGAACCTGCGCTCGCTGCTGCCGCTGCGCTTGCGCACGCCAGCGTTTTGACAGCTGTTGTCTGCGGTCATCGAGTGTGATCTATTCATGTTTGCTTGTGCACACTCGCTGACACCGTGCTTGTTAATTCAGTTAGTAAGCGAATGTGTCCAAGTTTATTCAGCCGTTAAACTACTATCCTTACTCCGTATAGCTCTCTACCAATTAGCTATCGCAATTGATGCTTCGCCTTTCGGGTGAAACCGAACCTTCGCTCGCTACCTTCGCTCGCTACTGCGAGCGAAGGTACGTGCGGTCTATGGAGCTCCTGCTTTGCCCAGGTGGCGCTGCGAAAATGGTTCTAAAGAGCACCCTCTGTCCTGAACTGGGTAGTACCAAGCCCGGTCGTCTGCTTCGTTAAGCACGTTTACAATATGGACCTGCCACTTTCGGTTGTGTTGAACTACGGCCTGCAGCGAATATCGTTCGCCGAAGATTTTTCAGGAGTGGCACGCTGCGTAAAGACAAGAAATTATGCAACGCCGAATACGTGTAAGCCGTTCAAGAAATAAGCGGCGAAGTTTTAGCGCGGTGTCAATCGCAAGTGAAGCGAGTCGCGTACGAAGTTGAAGGTCAGGTAAGGTTTGCTGCTAGATTCAGGCGCACAAACGCGAGGAAATGCTTGCTCTAAATGAATTCACAGCAGCGATAAGCAGACATAATGTGTACGGAACTGCTCGAGCGCACGACTGTACGCGCGGGGACGGCAGCTGTCCTTCAGCATGCCGCGAAATGGCGGGCCTCCTGCAATCTTTGTTGACTACAGCAGCTCGTGCGCTGCTGGCTTGATATATGACAGCGCTCAAACATCAACGTGCTGTAATCATACTGCCTTGCTGCGCTGCGTTAACGTGTTGGCTTGAGGTCAAGGATGAGCACATTTAACTCTGGAACCTGTGCTGGTCTTAGTGGGTAGTGAAGTTATCCATCACGCCCAACGCTTCGCTGCCTGAGGCCTTCAAGGAAAACGGTATAATGTGATAATGGGATTCAGGCCTTCTTGCTCGTGGGAGCCCACGACGCAGCAGTAACGACGGTGACGCTTTTTCGAGGCTGAGCTAGGTCTCTCCGGATCGGCGTCGCCGATTCCTTCTGCTTCCGGCATTACGTCCCACGGCACACGGAGAGTTCGTTTTCGTAAAACTAGGCTGCGGCCAGCTCGCAGCGTGGTCGTCGTGGTCAGTGAGATGTGGCGCGCCTTTACGCACTCGCAAAAGGGCAGAAAGAAGTGCGAATCAACGCAAGACACGGGCTAGAAACGTGCTTCGCCGCAGCCAGGGCTCAATGCTACCCAAGCTGGTACTACCTAGATAACTTTTCTCACCGCCACCAGGCGCCGCTACTATACCTCAAACTCCAGCGCAAGAATCACATTGCTTCAACGGAAACTGAGTGCTAAAAGCACAGCGCATACAAAGGTAGGAGCCCTGTTGCAGATCGCTTTCAAGAAACGGTGTGCGCGACCGCCCGTCGCCGTGCAAATTGCAAGTACGTAGTTGCTGGCAGAGTCGAAGCCGCACCCCCTCGCTCCCGCGCTGCCTTCCCGCTTTCGAGTTGGAGATTGAGTCTCCAGTTCCCCTTGCGCCCGGTCGCAAGATACGCAGTTGTTGCCGCAGCGAAGCGTCGGCTTGGCTTTACCACAGCCCAAAAACATTTTCTGATGAGACACACTTGGTTGAATTCGAACAACGGTGAGGAATGCAAAAGACACCTCGTTGACCATTATTAGAATAATTCCGGGGAATCTACTAAACTACATATAAAAGACGACCATTGGCCTCAAACACGCAACACAAACATGATGCCTAAAAATAACGAATTTAGACAAATTTGAGGTTTATTAGTAAATAATAAAGCTATTTATTTATTAAGCATGGTCGCATCACTCAAGCATTCCTTACGCTTCGCCAAACTGAGAAACGCGAACACACCCTCGCGACATGGGCATGCTGACTGCAGTTGAGACACACGTCAGTTCCGACCAACGAATGTTACATCCAGTCATTCACTTAAAACTGCAAAGGGCGCCCGTGGCATAACCGAGTGAAAACTAGGCCGTAGCTCAAAACCAAAGCGTCTTTGAAATAAATACGTACCCCGGTATTCCTAACGCTGAAGTAGAGGAAATACGCCTTCAAGCTTCTATTCTCATTATCACTTAATTCGGCATGATGCAAACTGTGTGACGAAAGTTTTATGTTTCCGAAAATTTCCGCTACGACGTCCAACAATCTAATTTATGCTTAATGACCATGTTTTGTGATGTCACCACCACCGACAGAACAATAACAAGCCATACTTGATGGATTATGAATTTCAGAATGCATTCCGAATCTTCAGTGCACGGCTCACCGCAACTGCTATATATATATATATATATATATATATATATATATATATATATATACATATATATATATTGGCACGTATAGCATCATTCCAAGTTGAACAGCTAATGTTCGCCAATTATAACTTAAGATAAGGCGATAGGGATACATTAAACTGAAAATAGTTTCTCAGCTGGTGCCGGATAAAACTGCACGTTCTCGTGCAAGGCAGTAAATTCAGTATACTTACGTGGTCGGCAGGGACAGCCCCCTGTGTAAAGCATGTTGACCATATTGGGTTTGCCGATCGAGGACTGTGCAGTCGAGCATTCTTCGCCGAGTCCTGGTTTCTGTGTGCACACTCCGGGTACCTGACCATTTTGTGCTATCTTACAACAAAATCTGCCTGAATTACCGCAGTCGTTGCTACCGTTGCACGGTTTCTGCATATACAAAAAAAGAAGGTATCCATATGTGATACACTGAAAAATTAGTATCTCATGAAGTTATCTGTATCGTATCAAATACACGTGAGCAAGCATTGTGTTAACATTCGTGTGTCGTTATCGAAGAAAAAAAGACCATATATGCTAGGAATACTCAAATTACTTAGAAGCATTTTTCATCTTCGTAGAGTCCCTCCTAAAAAAACAGAGCTCGCCCTATCGAAGGAAACGATCAAGGACAATTCTACCCGCACCGAGGCACCATACAACTTCGATGCGCCGTGCTAGATGGACATTCATTTATACTGTGAATCATGGGCCTGTATTATATAGTGTCTACTCCACCAGTAGAGGCCAAGATGGCTTCCGAAGTTCGGCATCATGTAAGCAGGACTAGGCTGCACACCCAAACGTGTTCTTCCTTCTTTTTTAGGAACTTCAGCTTCGAACCTTGGACTCGAGTTCTTGACTGACCACTCCGCTGTAATTGACTGCTCGGCCGGTGTCGCTGAACTTGACTTCCCCGCTTCACCAGACGTTCCTGGCGCAATCCAGTGCCGAGTTTGTTCGTTTGCCGCCCCAAGCACTCATCTGTATTGTGGCTGTACTCTGCCCCAGTGTACCGGATGGTGAATATGTGGCTACTCCGTCTACCAGTGTGCTTTTGTCACACATTTCCTTTCCCCGCACTGTTGTGACTGTTACGACCAACCAGACTTGGCTGCCCCCCTTGAACGTCGGACTCTGTCCTCAAGTTCTTCCCCAAGGCCCAGTTTTGGCCACTTTGTCGCCAACAGATGATTGTCAGATTTCGTCACTGTCACCTGATCCTACGTCAGCAATTTTGTCCGCCGACGCGCCCACTTCTCCATCGGTACAGAGCGGTATTCCTTCTCTTCTAGGAACTTCAGCTTCGAACCTATGGTTCGAAGCTGAAGTTGTTGCTGAAGAGAAGCAACACATGTGAAAATAACCAGTGGAGATTTGCAGTTGTATTAGGAAGACCAGCCAGGCATCACAATATTGTTCAGCTACCAATACAATCTCACTCCACTGCAGATTCTCAAGACACTATAGCCAATCGAAATATGCTAACCATCAAGAAACCACACAAAAAAAACGAGCTATGTAGAACATCGGCCAAACCTAACTAGGAATAGCAGAACGACTATAACTCAGCCGCTGTTTGAAAAGGTAGACGTGCAAATTATGAATACAAAATGACACAAATGTTTGTTTTTTTTTCATGCCTATTATTTGTAAGCCTGCCTTATCAAACTAGGAATACACTCGCACAGCTTTCTAGAGTTCTAAGCCACATTCATTAGGCCTTTACTAACGGTGCGCAAACTTATCATTATAACTTTAGATAAACAAGCCACCTCGTTTATCTTCGAACAAACTGAGGACGCAGTGTTGGGTAATTGGGTTGTGCGCGTTAATTACGGGCTTTGCAATAAATAACGAATGCAAGTGCTCTAGAGCGTTTTCAGTAAGTTTTGGAGGCAGAGCAAAATTTTGCCAGCTTCCCTGGTGTAACTGCATATGCCAGCAAAACAGAGTTCAGTGGACTTAAAGGGAACGCTGTCACAAATTTATTTCTCTCGTTAAACGCACCTGCATCAATTACAGCAATTGTATAAAATTCTTTTATCAAGTCCTCGGAAGCGTCACGCAGCTGTTTTCTGGTATCTTTCCCGAAGTCCCAAGAAAACCCGGCGTGAGAAAATTAGTAGACGGCTATACTATCGGCCCTGAAACTTGTAACCATTCCCTTGCCAACTAAATTAACAAGAATAGTGTCACGCGCACACAAGCAAACATGAACACATCTGACTAAATGAAAACGGAAACTCGCTGTCAAAACGCCAGAGGGATCCAAGTGCGGCGACAGCAGCGAGTGAATTGACCTTCGCGCTGCCGCTCACTTCAACGCTAAGTGCCGAAAACACAGGGCACACGAAGGGGGGGCACTTTGGCCACATCGCAGATCGCTTGCAAGATAGGGCCGCGCGCGGCCGCGCCATTCGCAGCAGCCGTCGGAATAGAACGCCCCCCCCCCCCCCCCCGCAGCCTTGCGCGGGACAAAAGACGACGCGCTTCCTCCTCCCTTTCCTCCCTTGCGCGAGCGCGATTCAGCCACCATCGCCGGCTCACCCTGGCACGCTTTCACTCGTACATGGAGCATACGGCGCGCGGCGACGATGTTATCACCCTTCGACTTTATACGGAACATCACGGCGACACCGACGGCGAAAGCAGAAATGCGCATGGAGTCTCCCTATAATTGCGCAATAAAATTAGGCAGCGCGAAAAGCTTTTCGTTACACATCTTCGCCTGAGGCTAGCCCCGTTTACACTGCATGGTCGTCCGTATTGAGCACCGCCAGCCCAGCTCGCCTGTCCTGGATGTGGCAGAGACTTGCCAACTAACGCATCGTTAGCGCCGTAGCACCTTCACGCATCTCAGCAACACAAAAAAAATGTGGCTCCAATCCACGCTGTGAAGTTGGTTGGACAGCGAAGCTGCACACGACACCCACAACGATTACCCATTGTGACGTCACTTGAATTAACACACGTGGATCTACAAAGAGTGATACCCGAGACAAGTGAAATGTACTTAACCACACCCTTTATTACTCTACAACGACATTATATTCACGCTGTTCTTCTGGCGTCTTTACTTTCCGTGGTCTACCCGTGGTAGCCTGGCCCACCGTGGTTTCTCAGTGGCTATGGTGTTGGGCTGCTGAGCACGTGGTCGCGGGATCGTATTCCGGCCACGGCGGCCGCATTTAGATGGGGGCGAAATGCGAAAACACGCGTGTACTTAGATTTATGTGCACGTTAAAGAACCCCAGGTGGTCCAAATTTCCGGAGTCCCCCCTACGGCGTGCCTCATAATCAGATCGTGGTTTTGACAAATAAAACCCCATAATTAATTAATTTGTATTAGATTTAGCTCCAAGGCAAGTAGCTGGTGAGACAAACTTACTCCTTCGATTTCACTTGCTGTCAGTGAGTGGCTGCTGCTCTCCTGCGTGAGGAAAAAAGACATTGTACTTAAGGAACAATACACATTTTTTACTTGTTAGTACAGAAAATGTTGTAACAGTCTATTCTTGTTTAGAGCGTAAGCTGTTATGGGCTCATTCCAATAGCCGTTCCGGTTGGCGATGTCCGCCGCCACCCCCCACTTTGCCTTGTAGTTGCATATTATTGCACCAGGTGGCATGAAAAGATTCGAAGGGATTTAAATGAAGAAAATTCCGGTGCGCTGGCGTGAAAGCAAGATGAACCTCATGTACAAAGGCAAAGGTGATAAGGATAGGACGAGCTCGTACAGGCCAGCTACAGTAACGTCGTACGGCAAGCCCTAAAATTAGAACTGTCCACGTGGTAGGAAAAAAATGATGTACTGGGGGAACTACAGAATGGGTTGAGACCAGGCAGACGTTTAGAGGATAATATGTTTGTAGCTAATATATTTGGCCTAACGTTAAGAGGCCGGAAGAGAGCGGTGTGGATCAGAGCGCAAACGGGGATAGCCGATATTCTAGCTCACATTAAGAAAAAGAAATGGGGCTGGGCCGGCCATGTAATGCGTAGGGTAGATAACCGGTGGACCATGTGAATTACAGAATGGTTACCCCGCTGTAATGCCTACGGGCGCTGTGGGTATTCTGATAAATAAATAAATAAATAAATAAATAAATAAATAAATAAATAAATAAATAAATAAATAAATAAATAAATAAATAACGGGAAGCGCAGGCGAGGACGGCAGAAAACTAGGTGGGGTGATGAAGTTAGGAAATTTGCAGGCCCAAGTTGGAATCACCTAGTCCAAGAGTGGGGAAATTTGAGATCGCAGGGAGAAGCCTTTGTCCTGCAGTGGACATAAATGCAGAATGATGATGATGATGATGATGATGATGATGATGATGATGATGATGATGATGATGATGATGATGATGATGATGATGATGATGATTGTACTAACTCACTGCATAGAGATTTCAGTAGCTCAGAATAGAAGTTGATAGATAGCATTTCTAGATATTAGGTAACGTACGACAACGTAGACAGGGAATTGTTAAGGGATATTCTCAAGCACGAAGGCTTAGATGACGATTCTGTGGAGCTGCTGAGTAAGATATACAGAGACAACCGAGTACGAATTGTATGAAAACGCCGAAAATGTAATGAAGCGGTGGAAATTCCCCAAGGACTGAAACAAGGTTATCCTCTGTCTCCATTTTTGTTCACGCGGTAAGGGGCACAGAATAACGACTGGAAAGAAGTGTCTGATTTATCATATATGCGTAATAGACAAATCGTGCAACAGAAGGCATCCGGACTAATGTATGCGCACGACATAGCGCTACTTGCGGACGATGCAAGAGATTTACAGACACTTGCGAATATCTTGGCAACCCAGCGACAAATCTAGGCCTTAAGTTTAGCACAGCGAAATCGGTAGTTATAAGCTTTAATGTAGAGAAGAGTAATTTCGTGGTGTCAATTCAACAGCCAGTCATACCCATAGTCAAGCAATGTAAATACCTCGGCGTATACATAACCGAAGGAAAGACTTACTGAAGCACCCACTCAGATAATCTGAAGATAAATGGAAGCGGAATGCAGCAATAATGAAACATAGAGCACTTTGGGGCCACAATAATTATGAGGTGGTGCGTGGATTCTGGAAAGGTGTAATTGTGCCAGCGCTACGATCCGCAAGTGCCATTCTGTGCTTACAATTTGATATCATGTCGGGATTCGAAGTTAACCAAAGATCGGTAGGCCACTTGGCTTTGGGAGCCCTCGGCACAACTACAAATGAGGCAGTGCGGGGTGACATGGATTGCGCCGAGAAGCGCAGAGCAAAACTAGATTTCAAGAAAGACTCAGGAACACGGATGAAAATAAATGGGCGGCTAAAGTGCACAAGTGTTTGTACCTGAAAAAGACACAGACTGGAGGAAGATGTAAGGAAATCTGGCAGCCAAGCACAGTGTTATTGAAAGTGTAAATAGACAACCAGGAGTCATCAGAAAGAAAGTGAGAGAAACAGAGACATTGAATTAGATGGAAATAATGGAAACAATAAAGACCATGGAGATTTACAAGAATGACAATACAGAAATTAGAAGCAAAAACTTATTCCTTAACACGAAGGGAAGTGCCTTGCTATTTGAGGCTCGAGCCGGTTGCGTATGGACAAAAACGTACCGGAGCAAATATTCGTGACAAGATCAGGCATGTGTCATCATCATCATCATCATCAGCCCTATTTTTATGTCCACTGCGATCTCCAATTATCTCTGTCTTGCGCTAGCTGATTCTAACTTCCGCCTGCAAATTTCCTAACTTCATCAGCCCACCTAGTTTTCTGCCGTCCTCGACTGTGCTTCTCTTCTCTTGGCACCCATTCTGTAACTCAAATGGTGCACCGGTTATCTGCCCTACCTAATTACATGACCTGCCAGCTCCATTTCTTTCTCTCAATCAACTATAATATCTGATATGCCCGTTTGCTCTCTGATCTACACCACTCTCTTCGAGTCTCTTAACTTTATGCCCACTACTTCTCGTTCCACCTGTCTTTGCGCAGTCCTTAAATTGTTATCGAGCTTCCTTGTTCCAGTCCAAGTTTCTGCCCCATATGTTATGGTACCATGTGGTACCAGATAGACAAGCTTTGAGAAAAAGAAGAAAGATTAAAGAGAAGCATTAAAAAATCGTAGAATTAAAAGCATGTATAGCATATACCTGAGTAACTCGAGCAGGTTAGGTGACTATTTGTCACCGCCCCCTTTCAAAGGGGATGCAAGTAAATCATAATAATCATCGGATTCACCCGGTGAGACCCGTAGTTCAGGTACGCATTTCATAAGTGCTTGGATTTAAAGTGGGCGGAAACATCAACCGGTTAGTAGCCAACTTAAGCAAAATACGGTTAGAGTATTGGCGGAAGAAAGACCAGAGAAGAGATTGATCTGTTGCAGGCATAGGTAGCGGTACAAGATAGATGGATAAGTTTTCAGGAAGAAAAATAGGATTAAGGAGATGTATACAAAAATGCTAGAATTAAAAATTTGTGGGGTCGCAACATTCATACGGGGACGGATTAACAGCAACGCTGTTTAGACTACATACATGGGCTGCATACATTGGTTCGTACATTGGTTACATGAGCTGCAAAACTTGGTTCGGCCGAGTTTTAGCGAGGTTATGCTTCGAGACATGGCCATGTTTTGCGCAAGATCACCCCGGAATCATCGACAGCCCAAGGAGCAACGAACACTCGGTCATTAAAGTACGTGGACGCTTCTGGACACTCAAACGCTTTTGCTCGGTTTCGCGGGCTCGTAACTCCGGATCTTCTGCGAATCGCCGACGCTTCGCCGCGGCTTCTGCGGCGCGATACTCGGTATTGGACCGAAGTCGTCACACTCGCTCTCGAGTAGCGGCGCAGCGGCATCCGCGCCACGCTTCCTCTTCTTCGCGAGTGACACTCTTCTTCGGCCGCCCAACTTCGCGGCGATGTGCTCAACGCGGAGACGGCGGCGCTTTTGTGTCGCCGCGGCGGCGACGCGGAGTTATATATTCCCTGGGTCAGAGCAGTGACGTCACGGCTTAGCTCCGCCTTTGTACAGCCTCGGCAACCACTCCGTACGGCGCGGTGACGTCATGGCTCTGCAAAGCTACGGCAAAGCGATGCTGCGTGCGCGATGACGTCACTGCTCACGCAGCTGTGGCGAGGCTCGGCGTGGTCGGCGCAGCTGGGCCGAAGCGTTGCTAGGCGACGCATTCTGACGTCGTCACCAGGCGAATGTTTTGCGGCGTTCACTCGACGGACCATCCTCTAGCTTAAACAGTTTCGCTGTTTACAGGGGTATATATCATTGCACTTGGATGTTTTCTGCACTACCTCCAGGATCGGCCCACATTTGGGGCGTACACTACCGGACTAACTCCTGTTTAAACAGCTTCGCTGTTAAAAGAAGATTAAGGGAACAGGGTAGGGCCTATACCTCCCATGTATTTTAGCCTATGTTTGTGACCCTCTTTCTCGTGATCTGCTAGGCGAAAAATACTCATTGTGGTACCATTGGATTCAGCTCTTTGTGTTGTCTTTACTGAACTAGAATAATTGTTATATATAGCTTAGTTATTTTTTACTTTAGTTTTTCGTGGATGCCCCCAATTTTGAAGCCAAAATGGGCGCTAAGAAGCTGGTCAAACAAAAATTGCCTGCATTAATTTGCATTATTCTAGTTCAGTAGACTCTGCCTTAGGTGCTCTTGGTAGCTCTATTACAATTTGCCACATTTACGCGACATGCTTCTTTTGCCACCTAACTGTACTTCACGCCGTTTCTCAAACAACCTCAGTTTTCAACGTCTTCACTGCTCTACAAAATCCTTCAACAACTCTTTCTTGCCGGTAGCTATTGCGGAATGGAATAGTTTACCTGACCACGTAGTTATCGAACGTAACCCTACCAAGTTTCGAAACATATACTAACGAACTTTCTGAGTATTGATGCTTCACGTATTTGACTTATTTTTGCTGTATTACACTTTTTCTTTTTTTTTTTTGAGTGCATTGGTTATAACTTTGTGTGTTTGACTGTCATTGCATTACACCTTCTTTACCCTTCTGAATGTTATTGTTTTTACTTAAGTCATGACTGTTTCAACGTTTCTTTTTGTTATGTATGCTCCCCCCTTATGTAATACCCCAACAGGGGCCTTTAAAGGTCAATAAATAATGATGATGATGATAAACTGGTACCGCTCTTTAGCGCCGTATCCATCCGCATCCAGCCATTATGAACCCTGACCAGCCTTTCTCTCGCGGCGGCTTTGGCTTTATTACATACAGTATAAAATTAATAATTATTTAAATCATAATTATTCATTTGTAAGGCATGGGCTTTGATACGGGCGAATAAAAAAGGCAACGCAGTTGTGCTATTTTATTGCTGTTCAGTGCAGAATTAATAAAGAAATTAAAGTTTCCAAGATAGTCACTGTACGTCTGTGTTGCCTAAAGCCATCTTGCGCGTCGGCAAACACTTAGTGTTTATCACAGTAACTAATTAGGTTAATAGAGATTGGTTTTTAATAATAGGCGCAATGAGAGAAACGATTGCTATTGGTCCATAATTTGTAATTTATCTTTTTTTACCTTGCTTATGTGTTGGTCTAGCTGAAATTTTACCCGCTGCATAAACGCCACTTTATATCCGTAAAAGCATGGCCACATATAATGTAAATTAGGTTTAAAATCACGAGATTCTATACTGCGCCATCCTGGTGGCCTATTGAACGAAATATTTGAGATAATACTGAAAATACTATGTGGTGTCCTTTCAAGAATGAACACCGAATGCGTTTTACATGGCAGCTGAATGTTTTGCGGGCACATCGCCGTTATTTACTTTTTGAGATGTTCGGCTGCTTCGAGAAAAACAGAATTAAATTCTTCGCATACAGCTTGTGATCCACAAGATTCAGCAAACCACATTTTTTTAGTGCTACATCAGTGCGGCTATTGATATTTTTTTCCGCGTGATTCCGGTTAAACATAATCCCATTTGATTTCAGTTCCCCTTAACGGGGTCTAGTTTATTATTATAACACCTTCTACCCAAACTGAATTTGACTGTAACCTGATTTCAAACTATCCGAACCTCTTCCCTTAATGTTTAATAACCTGGTTTGCTCTTATTTTTTTTTTTGAGCTTCATCCTCAATATGGTACAATTCGAATATTCTATAGTCGCGTACAGCTTTAGAAGGCAGCGGCATTTGTCCCCTCAAAGGCGGATGCATACGAGTCTCCACCAATGGGCGCGCACTAAAGATATGCGTCATGAGCGGGACGGCCGGTGTCCCCGCCGACGGAGAACATGGCAGCCCGCGCTTCAAGCCGGGGCGAGTCGCGCCAGCGGGACTATTTCTTTAGTCGCGGAGGAAATCGGCTGCTGCGCTTCGGTCATCTGGGCGGGGCCTCTCCTGTCTTCTGTTGTACCCGACTAAGTTGTACCCGACTATACACATGATCTATTTGTTATTCGGCTTACTTTGTTTTCTCTTTATTCGATGATGATGATGATGATATTTGGTGTTTTGTGGTGCAAGGGCCAAATGTGGCCAAAGAGAGCCAAGACAATGAATGGTATGTTTGCCATGATCAGTGAGTTCCGATGATAGGATGCAATGTGGCTGTAAAGGGGCCTAAGAACAAGTCGCGGTATATAGGCGTAAAACATATATCGAATAGAATTATGTCAGTGACGTGTGGAATGATCTGTGGGTCGTGAATGTATGAGAAATGGTAATGGTGATAAAATTAAGGATATGACAGTAGCACGACGCCTACCGGAGGCCTTTGTGGACAAAGACCACGAAGCACGTGCTTTCTTTAATAAAATACCGCAGCAGCGGCCTCTGCAGAGAGGCCGTGCTACACGTCACCTGGATAGATAACACGGAGTATATGTCCTTTAAAAACGCGAGAAGCAATTGATATTTAAAAATGAGGTTCATTGCCAAAAACAGACAGGCATGTAATTGGAGATTTTGCCGTGATGGTAATGGAAAATGTCTTTTCCTCTGAGACTCCAGTTCAGGGCATTGCAGGAGGACATGAAGTACACTGAGTGGCTCGCCACATTCATCACAGACAGCCGGATCGCCACCGGACAATAAGTATGCGTGTGTACTGTCCTATCCTGAGTCTGCAAAGTGTAACCTGTGTGCGGCGTGTCTTCGATTCTGGTGGCCAATGAGCGAGATGAGGCTTGATAGTGTGTAGTTTGTTGCTCGTTTCTCTGTCCCACAGACGTTTCCAGTAGGGCCTGACCTTTTTCTTGACAAAAGGGTTTTAGGTCCATTACAGGGACGGCTATGGGTGAAGTGGCAGCGTCTGTATGAACGGATGTGGCTAGCTTGTCGGCCAACTCATTCCCTTCGATCTCGCGGCGCCCTGGCACCGAGCAGAGCACAATTTGCTGCTTGGATACATACGCGGTGCAAATGGTGGAATAAAGAGCTATAATTACGGGGTTTGTGTGCCTACTTAGAGTTTTTAAACATTTCAAGACGCTCAAAGAGTCAGTATAAATGACTGCCTTGGGTATGTCTAACTGTTTGATGTGTTTAACCGCCGCCAGGATGGCGTAGGCCTCCGCGGTAAAGATGGTTGTGTTTGGGTGTAGAACTCCCGCAGCCGAAAAGGATGGACCGACCGCCGCGTAAGACACGCCAGCGTGTGACTTAGAAGCGTCAGTAAAATATTCCGGGCAAGAGTATTTGTGCTGCAATTCGAGGAAGTGCATACGGATGTGTACGACCGGCGCATGCTTTGTAACCTCAATGAAGGACAGATCACAGTCAATCAGCTGCCACTGCCATGGCGGCAGCTGTACAGGAGGGGGCATGACACCGTGCTCGTGAAGCGACACATCCATTTCTTCGGCAAGACTTCTTACTCGCAGTGCGTAGGGCTTTCTCACGGAAGGGCGGTTCTGAAAGGTTCGGGCACTGGACAGATCATTTACGGTTGTGTAGGTAGGGTGCGTATTGCTTGAGTTCACTTTTAGGAAATACACAAAGGATAAGTACGTTCTCTGCAGATGGAGCGACCATTCATTTCATTCAGCGTAGAGGCTTTCTACGGGGCTTGTTCTGAACGCACCCGTAGAAAGGCGGATACCCAGATGTTGGACAGGGTCCAACATCTTCAAGACGCTCGGCGTCGCAGAGTGATATATACTGGAACCGTAGTCTATACGGGATCGGATGAGGCTCTTATAGAGATTCAATAGACATCTTGTGTCACTACCGCACGCAGTGCGAGAAAACACTTCAAGATGTTCATTGCTTTCAGGTACTTGTTTGTTAGGTACTTTAAATGTGGGATGAATGTTAGCTTCGCGTCTAAAATTACGCCCAAGAATTTGTGTTCCGTTTTACAGGTAGGCCTTCACCCTGCATCTCGATGTTGGGATCAGGGTGCAGACCTCTCTTTCTGGAAAAGAGGATGCATGTGGACTTTTGTGGGTTAAGCCTAAACCCATTCTCGTCTGCCCACTTAGACAGCTTGTTCAGACCAAGTTGAACTTGTCGCTCACAGATTGCAAGGTTACATGAGGTGAACCCTATCTGTACATCGTCGACATATACTGAATAAAATATGTTGCGTGGGATGTGCAGACGCAGAGAGTTCATTTTTATGATAAAAATGGTGCAACTGAGCACACCACCCTAGGGTAGTCCAGTTTCCTGCACATATGGTACTGGTAGGGCATTACCCACATGAACACGGAATCTGCGGTTCGACAGGTAACTTTCAATGATATTCAGCATATTTCCACGTATTCCAAAGTGTGCGAAGTCTCTCAGTATTCCGAACCGCCAGGTGGTGTCGTATGCTTTTTCCATATCGAGGAAAACAGACAGGAAGAATTGCTTGTGGACAAAAGCCTCACGAATCTGAGCCTCTATGCGTATCCGATGGTCAGTGGTAGAGCGGCCATCGCGAAACCCACATTGGTATGGGTCAAGCAGCTTGTTTGATTCTAGGAAATGTATCAGACGGCGGTTTATCATCTTCTCGAAGACTTTGCAGATGCAGCTTGTTGGAGCTATGGGCCTATAACTCGATACGGACGATGGATCCTTGCCCTGCTTCAGGATAGGGATCACTATGGCCTCTTTCCAGGCAGACGGTATCTCGCCGGAGGTCCATATAGAGTTATACAGACACAGGTGGGTGTTCTTCGTTTCAGGGGGCAGGGTCTTCAACATTTCGTATAGTATGCGGTCAGAGCCTGGGGCAGATTGGTTGCAACAGGTGAGTGATGCATGCAGCTCTGCTAGAGAGAAAGGTAAGTTATATGGCTCACTCCCGGTGCTCTTTCGGTCTAGTTTTTTGTCTTTCTGTTGCTGCTTTGTATTTTGTAAATGCTGGAGAATAGTGCGATGAACTGGACACACGTTCAAAATGTGCACCCAGGTAGTTCGCTTGGTCCTCCAGGCTGTCTCGCTGCATGTGTACCAGAGGAGGTGGATGTGTTTGTCGTCCTCTTACTCTATTAACCCTGTTCCAAGCCTTGGCCTCATCCGTGTACGATATGATACTTGATAAAAATGTTTTCCAGCTGTCTCTCCTAGCTTGTCTGCGTGTTCTCCTACCTTGGGACTTGATTTTCTTGAAATTGACAAGATTTTCAGCAGTAGGATAATCGCGAAGCTGCCTCGATGCTTTGTTCTGCTCCCTACGTGCGTTCCGGCATTCTTCATTCCACCACGGAGCACGGCGTTTGCTAGAAAGTCCACTTGTTTGGGTAATACACTTAAAAGCTGCATCAATTATGAAATTAGAAAAATATTCGACGTCACCATCAATTCCGAGCGATGAAATGTCATCCCACGAGAGCATACTGGTAAGTGTCTGGAATTTCTCCCAGTCCGCTGCATCGACCTTCCACCGGGGAGCGTGTGGTGGAGATTCGTATTGTCTTGGTGCTCTCAGCAGTATTGGTAAATGGTCGCTCCCATAAGGGTATTTTTACAACTTCCCATTCAAGTTCAGGTAATATGGATGGAGTAGCTATGCTGAGCTCTATAGAGGAAAAAGTTTTGTTTGCAAGACAATAATATGTAGGTTCTTTTTGTTTTAGCAGACACGCACCGGATGAGAAAAGAAAGTCTTGAATTAGATGGCCTCGCGCATCGATGCGAGAGTCGCCCCACAGACTGCTGTGTGCATTGAGATCCCCAATAACAAGATAAGGCTCTGGCAATTCGTCCATAAAGGACTGAAATTCATGTTTGTGTAGTTGGTAATGTGGGGGTATGTATAGCGAGCAAATGGTGATGAGTTCGTTGAGGAGAACAAGTCGAACTGCCACTGCTTCAAGGGGCGTTTGCAGCGGCAAACGTTGACATGCTATGCTTTTATGAATTACAATGGCAGCACCGCCTGATTATGCGAGACCATCATCGCGATCTTTACGAAACGTAACATACTGTCATAGCAAGTTTGTATGTGTCGATTTTAAGTGAGTTTCCTGTACACACATCACTTTTGGATTGTGTTCGTGGAGAAGTTCTTGCACATCATCGAGGTTCCTAAGAAGGCCTCTGATGTTCCATTGTATAATTTGTGTATCCATACTGAAAGTAAATAGCTGCTGTGTGTACTAAAAGAAAGGGAGTGTTGTCTTAGATTACAGAGCCCTTTCCAGGCCTTGTAAGGCGGGATTTGTCCTTTCTGAAGCGGTCGAGCGGCGAGGTTCCTTAGGCGCTTGGTGCGCCGTCGGGATGGGTGTGGTGTCCATTGCCTCTTGTGATGCGCCGGACACGCGCTCTTGCGAGCGAGAAGTTTCGGGAGAAAGTCTCACCGCGAAGGACGAAACATTTGCGCCCACCAGCCCGGAGCTCAATGGGGCTGCCTTTGGGCCTGAGCTGCGCCGGCTGTTGCCAGAGCCAGCAGGGCCCGGTGAGGGTGAGGCAGCCTTGACTGCACCCACCGTGGGAGCTGCTCGCGGGCCTGCGGGTTCGCTACGCGCAGCGCATGCTGCCACCGAGGGCTGTTGTGGTGTCGGCAACCCTAGGGTAACCGGGCCTGTTTGCTAGTTAGATGGAGTAGACTTAGCTCCTTCCACCCTGGGGGCAGGTGCCACAAGCGACAGCTCGCTGCGCGCGGGATGAGCTGGTGGCAGTAGCCGCTGCGACGCTGCCCCTTAATTGACGCGCCGCATCAGCGTAAGAGGTCGTGTGGAATGGTGAGCACCTTTTGCATTATTCCCTGAACTATATGTTTTCAGGGACTTTCAGTGCTAGAATTTCTTTTTCTTTTTTCCAGCTTGGACAAGACCGGGAGTACGCTGGATGGTCACCATCGCATGTAACGCAGTGAGGTGTGGCCTCGCAATTGTCTGAGGCATGGCCTTGTAATCCACACTTAGCACAGGTGAGTCGACCACGGCAGCTCTGCGAGCCATGGCCGAATCTTTGGCACTGGTAGCATCGCCTAGGATTAGGGATGTATGGTCTTATGACTATCTTTGTGTAGCCTGTTTCAATGCTTTGTGGCAAAACGCTCAATTCAAAGGTAAGTATCAGGTGTTTCGTGGGAATTTCTTTGTTGTCGCGGCTCATGACAATGCGCGGCACATTCGTGACATTCTGCTCCTTACATTCTTCCAACAATTCGGTTTCAGATAGGTCGATGAGGTCTGCTTCAGATACTACCCCCCGTACTGTGTTCATGAACCGATGCGGTGAAATGGTAACTGGGACATCACCAAACGTAACAAGCTTGCTTAGTCTGTGGTATTGCTCCTTATCACGTAGCTCAAGCAAAATGTCCCCGCTTGGCATTTTGGTGACCTTGGATCCAGGACCTAGCGTGTTGGTCTAGCTTTTCGTAACTACAGGAGACGACGACGAAGTGATTCTTGTACAGATCAGTGTTCCTTCGCGCTGCAGTATTTTTGGTTATTACCCGTAGTCTAATGGGAGACGCCGCTCCCATTGCTACGGCAATGGAAGTGAAGTCAATAGAACGCCGACGGGACGTTACTACCACGTCAGGAACCGGCCCGAGGAAGAGAAACTGCCCTCCAAGTCAAGCCGGCAGTGAGGACACTGTGTTGTACTCCTGCTCAAGCGATGACGCCTCAGATGATGAAGGCTTCGAGAGAGTGGTACACCGGAAGGCCAAGAGAAGAAACATCAGCGAACGGTCTTCGTCAAGTAAGTCAACTGTCCTGCCACAGCGAAGGCCATCGGCGCACACACTTCTCTTTATGCCTGACAGGCCTGTGGACGACCTCAACCGCCTTAATCGACAAGCGGTTTCCGTTACTCTGGAGGCTCTTGTCCCAGGAGAGATTAAAGATATCAGGATTAATAATCGAAAGAATGTCCTGGCTATTGATGTTCGCAACCGAAGCGCAATCAATGCTTTGATGGCCGTAAAGCTCCTGGGCAACATTAATGTCCACTACCTCGTTCTGCAGGACTACGAAACCACAGCTGGTGTGGTTTACGATATTGATACATCGATTAGCGACAGCGACCTGCCAATTTTAATCAAACCTGCGACAGATGGTATTGCCTTACTGCAAGCTCGACTCCTTGGCAACTCGAGCTGTGTAAAACTCGACTTTAAAGGTGACTGCCTACCATCGCACGTAAAGGTCGGACACTTTCGTCATGTGGTATGGCCTTTCGTACCAAAACCACTTCAGTGCAGAAGATGTCAAAGACTTGGACACGTGAGTGCTGTCTGCCGAAATTCAACGGTATGCCCACGATGTTCCGAACAACACGACGCTGACACCTGCCGTGCAACGGAGCTCAAGTGCACAAATTGTCGAGGATCGCACGCTGCATCCTCAAAAGACTGTCCACGTCTAAAGAACGAGCAGAAAATCTTGAGGAAAATGGCCAGAGACGGATCATCACACAGAGATGCTTCTGCTGCAATAAGGCGACATCGCTCCCGGAAAGGAAAGTCCACGAAATCCTCTTGAGGTTCGAGGGAGATGACTCGTCCTGCAGCGCCGCCTCCTGCTCCATCTGTCTCCAATAAGAGCACGAATGTCAGCGAAAAAAGCAGCCATGGTGTTGATACCTCTTCAAGTGAGGAGTGGCCAGCGCTGCCGAAGACATGCCAAACACCAGAGCCACAGGATATGACTCGCCACTTGCAGTCCAACGTCGCTGCAGTTGACCACATCCGAGACAAGGATTTGCAAGTGATTGCTATGCTGAAGTCGCTCACGAATGTCATGCGTCTACTACTGACAAACATGGATACTCCGGCTGCTCGCAGCGCTCTGCAAGTACTGGACACGTTGACTCCAGTGCTTGAAAGCTTCATATAGCACTATGGCCCGCTCCTCGCTGCCATTCCACAAGGAAGTCAAGAAAGCCTCTCTGTTGCAGTGGAATGCCCGGGGCCTCAAATCAAGAATTTCAGATTTTAGACACTTTGTCTTCGAAAACCTTTTTCCCATCCTCGTAATTTGTGAACCGAACGTTCAAAATGCCATCCGCATTTCTGGATATGAAGCATTCATGTCCTCTACCTGTGGTGATGTGAGCAAGGTGATTGTATATATGAGATGTGAACTGACGTACGTGTTGCACCTAATCCCACCTCACGACACCAACCAGTACGTTTGTTTAATCGTAAAGACGAAGAAACTTACGTTCACTCTCGTCGCTGCCTACATTGCTCCTTCAAGTCGCTTCGACTCTAAACGACTGCACGACGTGTTATCCACGACACCCGGCCCAACGATCCTCACTGGAGATTTTAATGCTCACCATCCGCTTTGGGGGAGTCTGAAGATGGACTCTAGGGGAAAGAGGCTTGTATCCTTTGCAACACAGCACGGCCTCAACGATGGTAGTCCAACATATTTACGAGGGATTACATACAGCAGCTGCCTAGATTTGACCCTGATCTCTCGGCGTCTTGAAAGAAAAGTGCAATGGTTCTCAGATATCGAATCACATGGCAGCGACCATATTCCCACGTATCTGAAGATCAAGGGACTATTGAAATACTCCTCCACGACTCTCCAACGAATTGACTGGTCAGCGTTTCGGTCACACATGGAGGAAGTATGTCAGGAAGGAAACCATTCTAGTCTGGAACACGAAATTCAAAAAGCCATGAAAGAGACTACGCGCGGTTTTCAGCCGTTCCCGAAATATGAAGAATTTGAAGCCGAATTGCAGCGATTACGAGCCATTCGCCGGCGGGCTGAAAGAAGATACAGGAGAACTAAATCCATCCATGATCTCAGAGAGGCAAGGCGAATGCAAAAGAAGATTCAGCGGCGCATCGATGCACTTCAATCTCAAAAATGTAAACGATTCTGTGAGTCGTTGGATCCACGTCAGCGCTTATCTCAGATATGGAGGATCGTGCGTGGACTGCGCGTATCACCGCAACAGCGTGTTCCTTTCAAATCTCTCGCTTTGCACCAAGGTTGCAGAGAGATTCAGATTGCTGAAGAATTTTGTTCAAGACTTGCTGGCTTGCAGCCCCAATGTGCACTTACGCCATGTGTCACTCCTGCGTCCCGGGACTCCCGTATGGATGTCATGTTTTCGATGGAGGAGCTTGATGCGGCCCTGGCGACTTGCAGGCGCTCTTCGTCACCTGGGCCAGACGGCGTTACCTATACGGCGCTCGGCAATCTTGGCCAGAAGGCGCAACACGTGCTGCTAAACCATTACAACGAGTCTTGGCGCAATGGTGTGGTTCCACGTGAATGGAAATGCAGCCGCTTGGTACCACTTCTCAAACCAGGTAAATCACCGTTAGATTTGTCATCGTACCGCCCCATCGCTCTGGCCAGCTGCATCGGAAAAATAATGGAAAGAATGGTTTTGACGCGCCTGGAATGGTACCTGGAGAAATACAATGTGTACCCAGATGCTATGTTTGGCTTCCGGCGTGGGCGCTCATCCATAGATAATGTCATCGATTTGGTCACATTTGTTCAACATCAAAAACGTCTGAAACGGCTCACTGCGGCATTGTTCCTTGACATAAAAGGCGCCTACGATAACGTAGCACATTATGCCATTATAGAGGCTCTGATTGAAGCCGGAATTGGTGGCCGCACTTTTCAGTGGCTATGCAGCTATCTGACCGACAGACATTTCTTCGTGATGACCGAGGATGGCGCCACGACTCACCACCAAACATTCCGTGGAGTACCACAAGGTGGGGTGTTGAGCCCGACACTATTCAACTTAGTGCTCGTTGGCCTAGTCAGATGCTTGCCCAACACCGTTGGAATATCAATCTATGCTGACGATATCTGCATCTGGGCGTCTGCTGTAACACGACTGCAGGTACGAGCAAGGCTACAAAAGGCAGCTACGTTAACATCACGGTACTTACGAAAACAGAACTTGGAGTTGTCTTCAGAGAAATGCTGCCTTGTTACATTCACTCGGAAGGCAATGAGGCCTTACTCTGTAAGTGTCAATGGGCAAACAATTGCAAACGCACGGAAACACCGCTTTTTAGGGGTAATTATCGACCGCGACCTTTAATGGAGCCCGCACGTTTCATACCTAAAGAAGAGGTTAACGACCATAACACACATCCTTAAATTCCTCGGTGGAAAATCATGGGGCACATCGGTGCGGTCAATGCTGCAGCTTTATAGTGCCTTATTCCTCGGTTTCGCAAGATACAGCCTCCCGGTGCTAGGCAACACCTGCAAAACAAACCTGCGTGTACTCCAGGGACTACAAGCTCAAGCCCTAAGGACGTGTCTCGGTCTTCCGAAGTGTGCGTCTACGGCGGCAACGATTGTCATAGCACGAGACCACCCAATATCAACGTACTTAGCCACCGACGCCATCAGGACGCATATTCGGCACGTTGCCCGACTACCTTCCCACCATCTTGCATCGTTACTTACAGAAAGGCCACACACAACTTTCAGTCGTATAATTGCAGCCAATCATACCTCGTTGCCATCGAACTACATGCCTGCAGCAAGACCATCCTCACCGTTATGGTGCCTGCACAAACCTGACATACGCCTCACCATCCCAGGAATCACAAAGAAAGCTCACATGCCGTCATCTGCCCTGAAACAGGCCACGTTAGGACTTTTACATGAGGTTCACAGTGGCCGCGTACATGTTTATGTCGATGGCTCAGTCACACCTACAAGTTCAGCTGCCGCAGTGGTGATTCCAGCAAGATCCGTCAAGATGCAGCTAAAGACGTCACATGTCTCATCAACAACAGCTGCTGAACTGGTAGCCCTCCGTGCGGCTCTTCATTTCATTCTGGAGGAACCACCCCATCCATGGTCAATCTTCTGTGACTCCAAGGCAGCCCTCCAGAGTTTACTCTCAATACTGCGCCATGGATCACATGAGCAGCTCGTCGCAGAGATAAGACAAGTACACCATCGCATAGTTGATGAAGGGCAAAATTTAATATATCAGTGGTTGCCTAGTCACTGTGGCATACATGGCAATGATGGAGCGGACGCAGCGACCCGATCTGCCCATGACGGTGTCAACTGCGTTGCCTCTCTGCGTCTTTCGCTGCGTCGGCTCTCTTTCGAGAGCCGACGCAGCGAAAAAACTTTCCGTGCTTGCGCGTGAGCTAACATTGATGCAATGGAATTCCTCCGATTTCACAAGTGCACGCCTTCATGCCCTGGACCCTAATTTACAGCTTCGTATTCCATTCGACCTTCCATGACGGGACTGCACACTTCTAATCCGTCTATGGCTTGGAGTAGCATTTTCAAATGCGTACTCCTTTCGTATCGGAATGGCCAATAGCCCACTTTGTGAATCCTGCGGGTGCAGCGAAACAATCGCACACCTTCTTTGTGAGTGCCCTCGTTTCAACCCGCAGAGAGCAGCTCTCTCAGCGACAATAGATCAACTGGACAAACGCCCAATAACAGAAAGGAACATCCTCGGAAACTGGCCTACACAAACAACGGCGCGAGCCGCCCTGAAGGCACTGCTGCGTTACTTGAAAGACACCGGACTCAGTGACAAATTGTGACTCTGCATTGGGTTACTTAGGACGGAACGTTCAGACTATGCAACACGAGAACGCCTTCGCGGACTTCATGACAGTGCCCACAGAAACAGTTCTGTTTTGTGTGCGTGTGTGATTTTCTTGTTTCCTTCCTTTTTGTTTATTCTTTATTTTCACTTATTTTTCTCTCTCTCTCCTTTCGCATCCCTTTACCCCTCCCCGGTACAGGGTAGCCAACCGGAGATAACCTCTGGTTAACCTCCCTGTCTTTCCTTTACCTTTTCTCTCTCTCTCTCTTTTCGTAACTACAAATGGGGATATGGTTCTTGCTAGTTTTTCTGTTCTTTCGCTATGCACCACTTGAAATCGCGGGAAAATGTCTTTAGGTCGGGCGAACATGTTCAAAATATCATCGGTGCGTCCCCTCTTCTGAGGGAGACGATCAAGAAGCCGAGGAAAAGCGGGCGTTCCCATAACAGTTTGGTGTACTTCGACAGCAATGGCAGCCACCCACCACGGAGTCCAACAAGGGGACGCTGCAGCACTTAACGTTTAAGGCTGCAGGCGCCAGCCGTACGTTGCCGCTATAACCCTATATATAAACCCAAGAGAGGGCACCTACACAAGGTTAACCCAAGCCGCCTATGAAAAGTGAGGAAGCAACAGAAGAGGTGACAGGACAGTGAGGACAGAAAAATAAGAGAAGAAAAAGACCGGAGAGGGGGACAGGAAAAGGCGACCGCCGATTTCCCCCGGGTCGGTCAGTCCGGGGGTGCCGTCTCTGTGAAGCAGAGGCCAAAGAGGTGTATTGCCTCCGCGGGGGGGGGGGGGGGGGGGGGGGGGGGGAAGGGGGGGGGGGCTTAAAGGTCCAAACACCCGGCATTAGCTCAACCTCCAGGATCCCCCTTTCCCCAGACACGGCTAAGCCACGCACGCTACGCGTGGGAGGGTCCAACCCCCATGTGCTCAGGTACGTGGTGGCGCAACTCACCAAACGCCTGCTTGCGCAGACGCCCCTGCGGGTTGTTTTTATTCGATTTCTTGATGTTTTATCAATTCTGTCAAACTTTTGAACTAATAAGTCCGATAATTCTGTATCACCAGTTAAAGAGCATCCCGATCACATTTTTTTTTAGTTATCTCGTCGATCTTTTTCGTGTCAAGGAAGTCCAACTACAGGGTGTTACTTCTGCCCAATAGACACTAACTCCATAACTTAAGCAATCACTTCCACTTTTCGGTTCTCCTGTTGTAATTTACAAGCATCAGTATGCCGCTATCAATTCTGCCTTCACGACAGAGATGCTATGCATGGTAACCAGGCAATTTCCACATTTCATAAGTGGATTTACCGACATTTATCTCTATAAGAATCAGTATATTTACTTCTTGCTAGCCTGATATGCGACAAAAAAGTTGGTTTCAATGTATCGAATGCTGCTGATATACATATGAATGAACCCAGAATATACTAGAAGAACCCTCCTAGCAGAACATAGAGGTGTTGTGGAGCAGGACTGATGTATGTGTTAGACTGCAGGAAAATTATTTTCAAGAGGGCACCTTGTAATTTGCTGTTTGGTATATAAACAAGTTTTCAACGATACCAGTCCCGTTACTTCCCCGACAGACGTCGTACATGCTGAAGCATAACATGGCAGGTGGCATTTACTTTCCGCGGAATTTTATAGATTCCAGATTGTGAGAAAAACTGAAGTGCACTTACAGTTTCCATACTTGAAGGCCCAGCGAAAACAGGTAAGAGGAAATTAAGAATAATAACGCAGCCAAGTGATGCATTCATATCCCTGTGATGACAGAATTTCTGAGCGGGTTTCTGACCGTAGAGCAAGCACACAACTGCAAATGTGTGAGGTACCTTCCTTATATGCATCGCCGGTGTGCATTAGCGAAGATATATATTTAGGAAGAGACACACCGAGAGAAAGACCCTATTGGCTGGATTCACATGCAGCTGTGAACGTGAGCTGTACTTGCTGTACTGCGTCAGGCTTGGCATTTTACGTCATCAGCCGCGAATCCTTTTTTGATTGTTCATTTGCTCGGGATAACAAATGCTTGGGTGAAGGAAAAAGCAGAGCATGAAAAGCAGCAGAGCAAAACGGCTAACCAGAACACCAAGGTAGTTCGGTACGATCCCAATTTTTTTCACAAATTCAGGAAAGATCGTTCAAAAGGTAGGCACGTAACTTTTGTTCCGCGATCCACCCTAACTTATCTGCACTTTGCCGAAAGGTCAACCACGAAAAAAATTTTGGAAGGCGATTCAACCTGTGATCGGCATCGATCAAAGGCAAAGCCTTCGTGAGCGAGTTGAGGGTGAATATGATAACCACATAATTTAATGTGAGAGAAGCGCTGGAGTGACGTTTGATCAACGTCAGCTAGAAGTTAATTCACCTTTAAAATGTTTCAGTTATCAAGATTATCATTAAAACATCATTATCATAGTTAATATATAAGCTCATATTGTTAGTATAGTTAATATACTATATAGGGTGTCCCAGTTATCACGCAGCAAGGTTCGAAAAAAGAGGAACGGCGTTACGCGAAGCCAACCTAGTGCGTATTGTTTCCAGTACAGTGGAGTAGCCGCCAGTAATTGTTTTGTTACTGAGATTTAATTAATTAATTGTAATTATTTATCTAACTCGAGAAGGACTGTCCTAATTATCAAAGTGTCAATGATAAAGTTGTAGAGCAACATGAAAAACTCCCGATACAGCTTTCTGTTGCTCAATATATGCTACATAAATGTGTTTTTCCGAGTGTGAAAGAAGCCCGCGAATACACGCAGAATTGGCGCACGACAGGCAGCTCGAGGCACTTTGCCTGTATTCGCGGGCTTCTTTCACGCTCGGAAAAACACTTTTATGTAGCACGTCTTGAGCAAAATAAAGCTGTATCGGTAGTTTATCATGTTTCTAGCAATATAGAAACTGTTATTGTTAGTTAGTTAATATATAAGCTCCTATTGCTCATACCCAGTGCCCCAGGAGCACCATACCCACCAACACATACCCAGATTCCCCAGAGGCACAAATCCAGTGTATCCAGTGGCACACACCGAGTGACATGACAAACCCAGTGACCACAGTTTCACATAGCCAGTAAAGGTACGTAAAATGTGACCCATATCTAGTGGCCCGAGTGGCATTTATGTTTAGACTTCACTATCTCCGCGATCGGCCCACGAAACATTACAAACTCACATACATCGCATGGAAAAGTGGGGATAATAATAATTTTATTATACCCCCACTAATAATAATACTTAGTACATATTAGTACACGAAATGAACGAATCAAGATTTCCATGTATATTGCGTGTTTGCGCGTCAGCAACAACAAAGGTAAGAATGGACCGATCCAGGAGATGGTGCAATACCATGTCGGCCCGCGGCGGAGTTTAAGTTGGCTCCAAGCACTCCGCTCCTAATAATATTACTAATAAATAATAAATCAAATAAATAAATCAAGATGCATTGCTTCAAGCCGATCAGTATACTGGCATCGTTTGTGAACAGCACATGGACTCACGAGCAGGAGGCATTGCCATAAACGCAAAGGACAAAATATATGTACTACTATACACCGCTGACTCGCAAGATGACAATGCCCCTGACTGTGAGGTTGTCTGTGCCGTACAAACGAAACAGGGAATTATGATATCAATTGCGTATATATCTCCAGGCATACCCAAGTGTGATATCGAGAAGTTCATGACAACGCACTTGGCATGGTTGAGCCGTGATGACACTACCCTTGTGATCATCGTTGGAGACTTCAATGTCGACATTTCGAAACCAGACAAAAAATGGTTCACTCAGTTTGCGCTAGAAGAGTCTGGTTTCAAGTGCCATACCAATCCAAGCCACTTACCTACTCAATAACGGTCGTGTATACATTTAACTTTCACCAAGATTCTGCCTAAGGTTCTAACCGAACTAATCAGTGTATATCAAAGTAACCACAAAGCTATCGTCACTACCATTACCAAATGTTGAAAATAAATACGCGCCCTTGTCTAAGACTGCGTGATGTTCTACAGCTTCGCTGGTCACCCACCTTCACGGAGTGAAATGCCTCAACTTCTTGTTGTGCCATAAAAACTGGCTCCTTAAAAAACCGGTTGTCAGTGCCTTTAAAGAAACTACTGCATTACGTGGTTGTTTTCAATACGCATCCGGTATTCCTGTTTTTGTCGTCATTCTTCGTGACTTTTTTACAGCGTAAGCTGTAATGGGCTCATTCCAATATCCGTTTCGGTTCGCGATGGTGTCCGCCGCCGCCGACGGCGTCCGGTGATCGTAACCGCTATCGCT
Source organism: Dermacentor silvarum (assembly GCF_013339745.2). Lineage (NCBI taxonomy): Eukaryota > Metazoa > Arthropoda > Arachnida > Ixodida > Ixodidae > Dermacentor > Dermacentor silvarum. Next base: position 20,646,841 of record NC_051163.1, read on the forward strand.
GGAAATGCTAAAAAAAAAAGTAGGCGAAGTACCCGGATCCCACTCGGATCGAACCTGCGCCCGCTGCGTGGGAGCCAGATATTCTGCCACCGAGCCACGCAAGCGCTTGAAAAATGCGCTTTAAACGCAGACAATCCGAGCCTCCGCCAGTATGGTGGCGCCAACTAGCGACTCACTAAAGGTCTGCGTATACTGCGTGCCTGATTGCACACCTCATGTGGTCACCGAGGCGCTCTCATGCCCTTGCTCGTCGTCGTCTTCCACAGCTGGCTCCGATGCCGCTGATCACGCCAGCCTTCCCATACTGCCCCTCGCGCTCGTGCCACTGCTCACGCGTTCGTCTTCTTCTTCCACAGCTGGCAGCCTTTCGCCTTCACGTTTGGTAAAAAAAAATTAAGAGAGAGAGAGAGCAAGACGCGAGGCACGTAGCCTTGGAAAGCTAACTTTCTTTGAGTATAAAGAACTTTGAGTACACGGGCTCTGTCCTGCTGTCGTGAGATTATCCCAGTGCAGGCAACGCTACAAAATCATTATGCGCTGTTTGCTTTGCATATAAATTATTGCAGCTTAATTTGGTTAACCACAGCACAAAGAAGCACAGTGCGCAGGCTCGCTTGTTATAAAAGAAGATTGTTCGCAACATCACCAATATTGATTAGCTATCTTCGACCAATCATATTTTCTTATATTGTATAACATAGTTAAAATGCAGTGTGGGTATGGATTTCGGGTCTGCGTTCATTTTATGTGTTTTCCTAACTTCAGACATTTTATGGCCCAATTGCATCGCCTACTTACGGTCAATACCACGCATTCACACTTTTCGTAAATTACAGCCTTTGCAGAAGTTATCCGTGTCATTTCTACATTTCAATTAGCACCCTCGCGGTAACTTAGCGGCTATGGTGTCGCGCTGCTACGCGCGTGGTCGCGGTATCACATCTCGGCCGCGGCGGCCGCATTTCGATGAGGGCGAAATGCAAGAACGCCCGTGCTGTGGTGCACGTTAGAGATTCCATGGGGGTCAAAATTATTCCGGAGTCCCCCACTACGGCGTGCCTCATAATCATGTCGTGGTTTTGACACGTGATACCCCAGAATTCAAATCAATTCAATTAAGAACATCGACTAATTCCCCCTATGGTATCTTTGGTGTCAATGTTTGTTGCTGGCTTCTTATGACACTTATAATAAAAAATCGGGCCCTCGGTTTCCTTTCTTCTCGTTCATTACATATCGAGGGTCTCGAATCCGGCAGCTTTGATGCATTCAGATAGCATGTGTGGGTTTATTGACCAGTTGCATTAACACAACAAGTTCACGTAGACCTGACGCCTGTGACAGAGACGATGTTCCACATCCGCCACAGGGGCCGTGAGTGGCCGCTGGCTAACACTCCCAGGATTAGTTCTAGGAAATAAACATAAGTTAACCCAGAAAGTGGATGGGAAAATGGCGCCGTGGCAGCTCAACTGGTGAGAGTATCGCACGCGTAATGTGGATGATTACGGTGAGGAATCCGCATGATTTATGTAAAAGGGAAATTTCACCCAAATACGATTTTTCTACATTGTGAATGAATATTCAGCTAAGCATTTATTTGCCACAATTCTGAATAAAAACAAAAAATAAGCAGAACAAGCAAACAGTTATTTTAATTGTTGGACCACCGAGTTGTGCACCTCAAACTTTAAGTAATTCTTCGTCCGGATGTTCATTCATCATGGGTTCTGGCCTAACCAGTCTTTCCGAGGATCGTGGGTACACACGTATGCTGCAACGAAGAACAACATATGTAACTACATCAGTACGCGGAGTTATGAGTGCCTTCGTTTAATAGCCCTGTTATAGGGCTGCAGTATGTACAAATAAATAAAATGAAATAGCGTACAAAGAAGCCAATTAAGAACACCAAAATCCAATGAAAAAAACGATAAAATTTACGTTGTTTGTAAATAAGGGCATTCGGATATTTGAGGTTCTGAACGTGAATGGAATAATTCGGCTTATATTCGATTCGTGCAAAAATTCGCTATTGTAGAATATTTGAATAGGTCGAATCTAGGGTGCAATGCAATTACCGGGCATACCATCAAGCGCAAATTCATCTAAGTAGTGGCAGATTTAGCAGCTTTGGCTGTGTCCAGGTTTCTGTGTACAGACTCCCGGTTTGTTGACCATTCTGTTGTATCAGACAACACAATGTCGCTGAGTCGCCGCAGTCGATTTCACCGTGGCACGTTTTCTGCTCACTGACCTGTTGGAAGATTCGCCATGCGCAGTACTTCAGAATATTAGTAGGAGCGCAGTGTATATGGCGAAAATATATTGGATTCAATGCGCCTACAGTCAACGTTTTCTGCGTATAAACAAAGATACGCAAATTTTATACATTGACAAATTCGTTTCTCGGGAAGTTATCCGCCACGCATCGAATACGCATGAGTTATCATTGTGCTAACATTTCACTCTGCATTACTGTGCTTGTTCCATTTGATTATTTTCTTTTCAACGGTGTAAAGAACAACTATGCAAAAGAGAGAGCGATAAATGAGATGCGAAAGGCAGGCAGGTTAACTGGAAGGTAGATGTCCAGTTTGCTACCCTGTACAGGGGAAGGGCTAAGGGGAGTTTGAAAGAAAAAGAAAAATGCACACACATAGAAAGAGAGTGAGATTTTAAAAAATTCATGCACACACAAATGAACTCATGAGCGTCAAAGTCGTTCAAGCAGGTCGCTTGACCGGAGAACTTCAGTAGCGCCCTCATCGCCTTCTGGTGTGAAGACCGCCTCAGCCGGCATTCCAAGATCGTCTGCTCTGAAAGCGGCCGGTCGTCGACGCATGCCAACTCCGTCACGAGCAACTGTCTCTGGGAGCTGTAGCGGGGACAATGACACAGGATATTTTGGATTGTTTCCTCGCTGCCGCAGCTATCACATGCATCACTGTCAGCCATTCTGATGCGGCAAGCAAAAGCATTCGTAAAAGATACTCCAAGCCACAATCGGCAGAGAGCAGTTGTGTCGATTCCAGAAAGTCCAAATGGAATGCGTAGTCGGAGGGATGGATCCAGGTGGTGCAGTCCAGTATGCTGGAAACCTGGTGTGTTCCACGTGGATCATGTGGCATCATGCACGAGTATGCGAAGCTTTGTTGCTGCATCGATTCTTGATAGCGGGATGGGTTCCTTCACAGAATTTTCGTGAGCCCTCCTCGCAGCTTCATCGGCCTGTTCGTTGCCCATGATGCTGCAGTGGCCCGGGAGCCACTGAAAAGTGATGTCACGTCCTTTTTCTGCTAGTTGGTGATAAAGGTACCTTATTTCCAGCACAAGTTGTTCTTGTGGTGCACGACGTAGAGCGGATAGCAGACAATGCAGGGCTGCCTTCGAATCTGTAAATATGCTCCATCTTCGTGGTAAGTCTTCGTGAATCATATGAAGTGCACTGCGAAGTGCAGCAAGCTCCACAGTAGTCGACGTTGTCCGGTGATAAGTTTGAAACTGAATGGTCACGGTTTTTTCGGGGAAGATCACAGCCCCTGTAGACCCGTCAAGAGTTTTCGAGCCATCAGTGTAAATGTGAAAATGGTCCTTGTATGTCTCGTGCAGCATGAGTAGAGATAGCTGCTTGAGAGCTGGCGACGAGAGTCCTGCTTTCGTTCGAATCCCTGATACCGAGAGTCGAACTTGTGGACGAGCCAAACACCAAGGAGGAGCCTCTTGGCAGGCGTATAATCTCGAGGGAGGCAATCATGGTGCGCCGATATCTCCTGGCAAAACGAGGCACTGGGCCGGTCTTTCGGCAGTGCGGGGAGGTGATGGAAAGGGGCGCGGGCAATGTGCCTGATGTGTGCTCTGCGCACTTCCAATGTCATATGAGTTGTCACTGGGTAATCTTGAGCTATCGCAACTGTTTCCGCTGTCAGTGTGCCGCGCGACAATCCAAGACAAACCCTGAGTGTCTGCCCCTGAGCACTCTCGATTGTGCGGATGTTGCTTCTGCAGGTACTGCTCAGAACAGGTAAGCCGTACCTCAGATATCCGAGAAACAGCGCCCTGTAAAGCTGTAACATCGCGTGTACTGACGTTCCCCACGTTTTCCCTCCAAGAAATTTGAAAACGTGTGAAATGGCCGTGAGGCCTTTCTTTAGGTAGGCGACATGGGGACTCCAGCTCACGTCACGATCAATGATCACTCCTAAGAATCTGTGCGTCCTGACGCAACAGACGTTTTGCCCATTAATGGATATGGCGTAGGACGTCATTGGCTAAACGCGACCAGCGCACATTTCTCAGGTGAAATCTGGAGGCCTTGTTCTCTGAGATACGCCGATATTGAAGTCGCGGCTTTTTGAAGTCCCGGGCGCACCTGAGGACATGGTACACCTGACGTCCACACGCAGATGTCATCGGCGTACACTGATATCTGGACAAAACTTGGTATGCGTTCCACGAGACCGACAAGAACAATGTTGAATACTGGGGGGCTGAATACTCCACCTTGGGGAACACCACGGTATGTGCAGTGTCGAGACGTCGCACCGTAATCGGTCTGCACAAAAAAAGGACCTCGTGTGTAAGTAGTTGCGTGTCCACTGGTACACTCGGCCACCAAGGCCACCCAATTCAAGAGAATCAAGTATGGCATCATGAGCAACATTGTCATACGCTCCTTTTACGTCCAGAAACATAGCGACGGATAATCGTTTACCTCTCTTTTGATGTTGGACGTAAGTGACCAGATCGATGACATTATCGATGGAGCATGGGAGACGCCGAAAACCGGCCATAGCGTTTGGATAAACTTGGTAGCATCCCAGGCACCACTCCAATCTGGCAAGGATCATCTGTTCTATCACATTCCCTACGCAACTTGCCAGCGCGATTGGGCGGTATGACGCGAGCTCTAGTGGTGACTTGCCAGGTTTCAGCAGTAGCACCAGACGGCTTGTCTTCCATTCTTGAGGGCTGTTTCCATCCCGCCAGGATTCATTGAATATATCCAGCAACGCATTTCGTGCTTGTTCACCCAGGTGGCACAAGATGTGGTACGATATGCCATCTGGTCCAGGAGACGACGAATGATTACACAAAGTAAGAGCCGCATCAAGCTCCTCGGTGGTGAAAGGCAGGTCCATGCGTGAATCCCGTGTATGCGGCACAATGATGTCCGTACCTAGGGAGCATGTGTACGTTGATTGACCTGCAATCTCCCTGTAGAAATCTTCCGCTACCTCGATGTCCTCTCGACGTTGGAAAAGTGCCAGGGCTTTGAATGGCACGTGTTGTCCGGGAAATGCACACAGGCCTCGCACGGTTCTCCATATATGAGAAAGAGATTTTCGGGGGTCTAAGGATTCACAAAATTTTGCCCACCGTTGAGACTACAGTTCCTCCATTCGGCGCTGGATCTTTTGCGATGCGTTTAGCTAGTCTTTGATCATGGATAGACTTTGTGCGTCGATATCTTCGCTCGGCACGCCGACGAATCGCACGGAGTCGCTCCAACTCCACGTCAAATTTTGAGAACATTGGAGTGCATGTCAGCGTGCACTTCGCATTCTGTGTTGCCTCCTTGATCGCTTGCTGAAGGCCAGAAGGGAGACCTTTGCGACAAGCTTCTTCTATGCTGGTTTCGAATGTAGACCAGTCAATTCGCCGCATTGTGTTTGGCGAATGACAGCTAGCTAAACCTTTGATCTTGAGGTAACTGGGGATATGATCACTCCCATGCGTTTTAATGTCTAAAAACCACTTCACACGAGTAGCAAAGTGACGTGAAACAAATGTCAAGTCTAAACAACTGCTGTATGAAGAGCCTCGTAGAAAGGTAGGGCTCGCATCATTAAGCAGGGACAATCCATGTTCAGATGCAAATGAACCCAGTAGTCGGCCCGTTGCGTTAATTTTGGAGCTTCCCCAGATAGGGTGGTGGGCATTAAAGTCTTCCGTGATAATCCATGGACCAGAGGTTGGTGTCAAGATGTCTTCTAGTCTCTTGCTATCAAACCGGGTTGATGGGTATAAGTAGGTACCCACCAGTGTAACGGTTACCTTTTTTCTTCTTCACAGTCAGGCAAACATACTGATTCTCATCATGAGGTGGCACATGCTGAACGACATTGGTAAGCTCCCGACGAATAAACACAACGACCTTGCTGCTTACGCTGCAAGTTGCGGACATCATTGATTCATAGCCGGATTGGGCTTGACAATTTCGGTTCACAGATTACGATGATTGGGAAGCGGTTAGAGTATACAAACTGACGAAAGTCAGGCATCCGACATCTAAGTCCTCTGGCGTTCCACTGCATTATCGATGCTTCTCTGACCTCTTTGCGGAATGATTGGTGATTGTCAGCCATGGTTCTACTCGAGGGCTGCTAGGACTGGACTCAGCGCGTCCAGCACTTGCAGACTACTTCGAGCGGCAGGGGTGGCGATACTTGTCAGTAGTTATTTCATGACATTCATGAGGGACCGCAGCATCGGTATGATCTGTCGGTAAACCCTTGGTACTTCATCAACCGAAGTATGCGTGGAAGTAGACATCAGGCGGGGAGGTTCCTTGGCAGGCTGTGCGCGCGGAAGCGCAGGCCAGTCACCCGCGGCGTTAGATTTCTCCGTCACATTCCTCTTCGTGCTTGTATGTTTACTTGTGCTCGAAGGTAGTGGGTTGGGTACGTTCTGCGTATGAGCAGCACCGCGTCTTTTAAGCTTGCGGCGACGATTAAGCAGGTGTCGTACAGTCTCAGCAGCTTCTCTGTAGGATGAGCTGTCTCTAACCATTTGTTTAAAGGGACAATAAATTCAAATAAAAGGTCAAGCTGAAGTGATAGAGTAACACTCTAGTCCGTCTAAGGCGTCAATATAATCGCGAACAGAGTAATAGTACGCAACGACACCGGCAGCGCGAGCACTCAGCAGCATGTCACGCTCATCATCATCAGCCTATATTTTATGTCCACTGCAGGACGAAGGCCTCTCCCTGCGATCTCCAATTTTTAATTGTCGGAGTCATGAGGGAGGTAGTGGCCGAATACTGCACCAGGGAGGCCAATTCCTGTTCTGGTGAGGGAGTGACTTTGATGAAGCTTAGTGCGCCTTCCTAGTTTGGTTGCACCTGAACTAGTATAGCCCCACTATAGCTCTTGGCAATATATTTTTTTTTCTTGCCGGTGTCAGGCACCACTCCATGCCATGTCACGCTCATCGGCACTTAAATCGCTGAAATCGAGCCCAGCATCGCGAGCCAATGTGTCGTCAGTGTCGTCAACAAGGTCCATTGCGACGAGTGTCGACGACCATCATGTTTCCTTCCGCTTTCGCACTGCCGTCGGCTCTGTCTTGGCTCTGTTTCTGGCCGCGCGTCTGCGTTTTCCGCAAAAAAAAGCCTTAGCGCCGTCTGCGGGCGGCGTTTTACTCACCGGCGGCACAGCGTAATTATGAGACCATGACGTCACCACTCCTCGCTCGGGAGGGCGGGTGATTTGAATGGCGCTAGAGGTACGCGGACGCTTCAGACGCAATTTTCTCATAAAATAAGCATTTTCTTGGCACGAAACAACCGTTTCGAGGTTTCTGTGATGGTATTTAATATTCCACGATGACTTAATATGTCCCGTTAGTGTCCCTTTAAGAACGGCAATTTCTCTCTTGATTTGGGGGCAGTCTTTGGATGAGGCATCATGGGATCCATCACAGTTACCGCACTTTAAATTTGTTGAGCGGTAAACGTCCACAGCGTGCGACTCAGCGCAGCGTGGACAAACCGTAATCTTGGTACAGACGCCCTTGACATGGCCGATCTTTATGCAGTTATGGCACTGAAGTGACTTGGGCACGAATGGCCGAGCAGCATGTCGGAAGTGGCCAACCTTGGCATGCGAAGGAATGAAATCGCCCTTGAATATCGACTTTACGCAGCGGGTGCTACCAATGCGGAGCACATGTGTGATGATAACTCCTTCGGTCGCTGGTTTGAGGAGAATTGGCAGGCCCGAGTTCGCTATGGCCAAATCAATGTCGTAAATGACGCCCGCCGTGCTGGATCCGACTAATGGCGCAATTGGTCGGACTTTGATGCCTCCCAAATCTGTTATCTTCCGAAGCTTGTCCGACGCACTATCAGCTCGGCAGGAGGGTCTATCCCCCGCCCCACGCCAAGCTCTCCAAGCCTGAGTATCCCACCCTTCGCATGCTGCAGACCAGGTCCTCTCCCAGCCTAGCCAGGGTCAGCAGGTACGTGGACTCGTTCGAGCCCGATTGTCCGGATTGCGGCGATCCCTTCTGCACTTTAGAACATATGCTCTGGCGGTGTCCCTCGTTACGGTACCACGATAATCTCACCACGGAATAAGAGTGGGTGGAGGCGCTCAAGAGCTCCGACCTCGCCGCTCAGCTACGGGCTGTCCAGAGGGCCCGCGACGCGTCGGTGAGGCACGGCCTGCCCGTCCCGACGTGGGAGCGGCCCGCGGTGGCTCCTCCCCCGTAAGGGATTCACGGAGTCGCTCATCAGGACCTAAAATAAAGTTCGTTGCCTGCCTGCCTGTCCGACCCGCAACCATTTGTTGGGTCCACAGCGAGGATATTCTTTCGCTTGTTTAATGTGACTTCCCTTATTTCATTCGGCGCGACCCCCTCGAGGACCACGGAGAGAGCTTGCCTGATAAGTGTTCGGAGGCTGATGGAGGAGTCCTCGGGCACGAAGAGGACGGAGTGCGGCCAGCGTTAACTTTTTGTACTCATTGTTAATGTCCTCGCTGGAGAAGACACCTTGAGAAGCCTTCTTTTGGCCTCCCTGCTAATCACAGACTCAAAGCTGTCATCTGACGAGCCATCGCCTGTGACCGGGTACAGTTCGGTGTCCTCGCTGGTGGTAGACCAGGAACCTCGTTTCCTCGACGAGCTCGCCATAGTTGACCTCTGGCTGGGTGTCACCGCAGTTGATTCCGCGTCCATAGCCACAAGGCAGTGAGCCTCGCTAATGACCTCGCTGGTGCTGGACCACGCACGTTGATTCCCCAGGGAGCTTGCCATAGCATACCTCCCGCTGGGTGGGCCTGTGGAAGGCTCCGCGCCCGTCGCCACGAGACAGGGAGCAGCGTCCCCGAAAAACATGGAAAATGTTATGAAAATGCAAGGAACAGAGACAGAAGCGTTCTATGAATTCATTATCAAGCCTTTTTTTACCCTAAGCACAGTCCCTCAATAAAGGTCAAATAACTAACAACACTGAATAAAAGGACCAAAGACAATCCTGCCCGCTCCGAGGCACCACGCAGCTTCGATGCGTCGTGCAAAGAAACAATCTGATCGTAAGAGAGACGGAAATGTACCTTAAAATTTGAAACATGCACCCGTATTGGTATCTACTCCGCGAGCGATCGAAAGGCTTCTGAAAGCCTTTGTGGCCTTCTTCCGCCTCTTCCGTAGACCGCCTCTTCGAGTAGTCCAGCTCATGAACTAGAATTGTGCTATCTGCCACAGGCAACCTTTAGAAATTTTTGAAAGTGTTCGCTGAAACACCCTGTATATTCGCAGACGTATACATGTTCTACCAGCTACACTGAAGTATAATCTATTAAACGCCACGCTATTTATAAACACCGCATTGTGTTACTTCTTTGAAAAATATGCGACTCAAATTCTGAGAATAGTCTATACTAATGCGTAAGCATTCCTTGGCTTATGAATTCTGAAAATTCTCAGAAATTCTCAGTAGCTCTTTCGCATTTTATAGAGCGGCGCCCTGTGACGTCGTTTCCAATCCGCTTTTCAACATTCCTCTTGCTGTTGATTATCTCCTAGTTCGTGTGGCACTTCTCATTGTTCCTTCTGCCGACTACGATATTTATTTTATCGATGTTAGGCTTCAATCGTTGACGAAAAAAAGGTATATTTGAAGAGGTCGGTGCGAGCGAAAAAGGTTGAAATGTTAAGAGCGTGGTTGCTCCTCGTAGATAAAGGTCTGGAAAAAGTAATATAGTTATCTAGAGTATCGAAGCGGGGAGAATTGATTAAAGTGCAAAGGAATTTAAGGCATTCAAGATGGCGACGCATTGCAAGTGTAGTGAGACCAAACTGGGGAAGAAAACTGGACGGTGAAAAATTCTTGTCAACTGCATACAAAGCGCACTGCCCTTTCTTGAACACGTTTGTTGAATGTGTTTGTTTGAATCCAAACAAACACATTCCCAAACCTACACAGATACAGCAAAATATACCCACAAACATATCGCGGCATCTGCCCCTGGTGCGGCGACACACGCCCTACGCTCTTTCACATCTCTTGGGGGTGCGGGGGCAAACCTGAACATTTAAAGACGCCTAACACGTCATTTGAGCGGTGGGAGGTACAGCTGACCGGCGATACCCTGGCGGGACAAGAAGCTCTCGTCCAGCAAGTACGTCGAGCAGCCATGGCCAGTGGAGTCCTGGAATGAGGACACCACTCACTCGTCCTCAAGATCAACTCGATGGTCTAAATAAATGTTTTTCTCTCTCTCTCTCTCTTGAACGGACTCCAGTCCCGAAGACACTCGGGCCGCTCAAGGCCACAAGACTCGTAGACTAGTAGGAGATTATAAAGGCGATAACTTCCTCGATGCAATACGTGACCGTTACGTTAAGACGGGCGAAAGCGCGTAACACCCCGAATACGACGGCGTCGCAAACGAGAAACTAGACGCGGAATTTACCGAAGCAGATATTCGGACAGCCCTGTTCGAACTAAACACCCGATCGGCTCCCGGCCCTGACAGGGTTACCAACAAGACTCTCCGCAACATAGATGACGAGTCAATCTCCCGACTCGTGACGTACGTCAACGAGTGCTGGCGCGAGGACTACCTTCCCGAAGCGTGGAAACGGGCCCGCGTTATCATGATTCCTAAACCGGGCAAGCGAGTTACGCTCGGTAATCTCAGACCAATTTCGCTCACGTCTTGCGTCGGCAAAGTCCTGGAACACGCACTTCTCACCCACGCGACCGACTTTCTCGAAGACCGCGACGCGTTCCCGCACACATATGCTCGGGTTGCGCCGCAATCTCTCTGCACAGGACATATTGCTTCAGCTGAAACACCAGATCGTAGACAACATTACCAGCTCCAGCAAGGCAATTCTGGGCCTAGATATTAAAAAGGCCTTTGACAACGTTAAACATGAAGCGATTTTAAAAAACTGTGGCTCTAATCCACGCTGTGAAGGTGGTTGGACAGCGAAGCTGTAAACGACACCCACAACGACTACCCATTGTGACGTCACTTGAATTCACACACGTCGCTCTACAATGAGTGAAACCAGAGACAAGTGAAACGTACTTAAGCACACTCTTTGTTACTTCACAACGACATTATATTCACACTGTTCTTCTGGCATCCTTACTTCCCGTGGTCTACCCATGGTAGCCTGGACCGAACTGAACGAGTTGCTAGACCGTGGTGAAGTCACTACGTTATTTCTATGCTGTTGGGTACTTTTCCACTCGGAGTAACTTACGCAACCGTAATCTTTACCGGTAGAAGGAAGGACAACACACGTGGGAGAAGGAACGTGCTTCGCATTATTCGCAGACGTCATTACCTTTCGTTATACGGTTTGCACTTACTTCACACGAGGCTTTTGAATGACGTCAACCCCTTTTGAAGCAGCTGCAAGCCTAATCTTAACCGAAACGCGTCAGATGGTGCTCCCATTGTTCACGCGCGCTTTGTCATCCATCATGTGGTTTTGATGCTCGTTTTTTGGGCTTTTCTCTTGAAAACGAGTGCTGGGGTGCTATGCAGGATGCGCCGAGTTTGGCAAAACTCGGGAGCTTCACGAGTTCTGGCGACGCCTCAAGAAGAAATAACTAATGGTAACAAGACAAAGTTTTTCCGTCGGCACGTCTCCAGTTTCACTGGTTTATCTTGATTCACTCTGGGTGGCTATCGTCCCTTGGGCATTGCCATATGGGCGGTCGACAAACTGGGTCTCACGTGATCATACGGTTGGTGCATGGTCGTGCCTTCTTTCACTTGTTTGTCATTCCGCCGAATGCATTACAAGCACAAGCGAGTTATAAAATAAATGCATTTAGTACAATAATATTAGTCACATTAACGTGGGTTATAATCATTTCAAAGTTTACGAGATGTACACTGAATGTGTATTAGGCTAATTTATAGTTTTATACACTTCGCGTTATACCACGAGGGGACGCTCGCCCTACTCTTTTTTTCCTCCGGATTAAACTGGTGCGGCTCGCTACGTGCTTGCGCTCCCATTTCCGAGCACAGATTGGTGTGCGCCTGGTATTCACACTAGGCTTTCAACAGATCGCTCGTTGCTTGCGGAGGCGAAGTGAGCGTCGGCTAGCGCAGAAGTGGATTGCCGTGCGCTTAACGTGTAAGCACTCAGGAATGACGAAAAGCACTCATACAAGAGTCAGAAAATTACGCTTTATTTTCTTTTACTATGTGATGCACCATCATACTGGCTATCGCCGAGCGATGGCTTCTAACAACCGCAGGAAAGAGTCTTTATACTGGGTAGCCCGAGCGATCCGTGGCTTCTAATAAACGCAAGAAAGGGTCTTTGCAGCGCACGTCACCGTTGACTGCCACCACATCCATCCCAGGTGGGGCTCCAGCATCGGTGCAGTTACCCTGTACCCACCGCTGACGAGGTGGCGCTTCACTTTTTGACAATAATTTTCTATCTTTTGCAAGTGAACGCCCGTGATGGGGTCCACAAAGTTCATGCTATGGTTGACTGTCTCCACAATTCAGATTGAGGCATAGCCCCGTTAGCATCCACTAAATTTTGGATACAGTTGTGGGCGGCCAATTCGTCACTGTGAATAATGCTTCCCGCTTGAACATTGGCTGCAATAATGGCGCCTAGCGTCGCCGCCTTTCGTCGGTCGACCTTGAAAAGTCCCAGCACCCCTCTGGTCGCGAAGACCATGCCGAAGACCCATGGGCCACCATCTTTAACACCATCGTAATTTTGGCGGCTCAGCGGGACGTTGTCGCCCGTCATTAGGCGGCATCGATTGTACTTTTGCTCGCCGCGAAGAAGGCACTCGTCAATTTGCGCTATCTTCCCGGGGCCACCGAGTGGAGGGTCGCGCCAGCAGCTCGTCCCTCGCGACCTCACGGGGGTAGTTCCTCCAGTCGGCGATGGCGTGCTCCGATAGAGGAAACAAGTCGCCGGTCATCTCCTTCGACAACCATATGTCTACGCTTTTGCTCACGCAGCACGTGAGCCAAATCATTTGCCACCTGGAGAGGTGGTCGTTCGGACGGCCGGCGTGGTCCGTGTTGGCGAAGTAACTTCCTTCGCCCGTGCAGTGCAGCGGTACCGTGTAACTGCGAAAACTGCTTTCGGCACCTGTTGCACCGGAAGGCAGCCCAGCGTCCATTCTGAGTCTTCCTATATAATGTGACAACTTCGTCTTCGCAGGTTGGTTGGTCCGGGTTAAACACCAGGTGCTCGCAGGTACCCCAGTACTCCGATGACCACGCCGGACCTGGCCTGGAGCTGGGGCGGGGTGGACGAGCAGCGCTTGAAGCCGGTGAGAGCCGAAGCGATCGCACGAACTTTTCCGCCGCAGCCTAGTCACATCAGTCTGTGCTCGGAAAGCATAACTTGCCTGCCACGCTGTCTCCGCAGACTAGGGCCTTCGCCTAACTCGTCACACAGCCAGCGCACTGACGTTTTGGAAAGACAAAAATGACGCAGAAACTCTACGTCAGTCATGTAGGTGAACGGGTCCAGACGCTCATATTGACGCTCGCTACCGCTGGATGCGATGCCAGAGGCTGCCTCCGCTATGTTCGCGAGTTCAACTCGAGGGGGGTTTCGCGATGTACGAGTTTGGCACGAGTTCGCCTGTCAATCAAAACCATAGGTCACGCCCCACGCGAGGCATGTAACTCTTTTGCGCCCACCCACCACGGTTGGAGCACACCCAACTTATTTTTCGGCAACAGCGACGCGGTGCTGACCTCAGAGACATCAACAATCTTGACCGCCGAAATAAAACACGCACAATGCACTGTCATCGGTAATGTACTGAGCACCGCTATCAAAAACAAATCGTCGACTTTCGCTGGCTTACGCATATATCTTGTTAGTCTGTGATGGCCCCACGACATGGTATATTGTCTGCATTGTGGCAAAGTAGCGCACAGCAAATAATTATCTGCACGCCACTGTAGCTGTTTGCAAGGCGTCGATGCGCCGTGGTGGACGACGATGCTGAGCAGTGCGTAGTGTTTTCCAACGACTACGTATCTCAGCTGTCGTTTGAGATGGCTGCTCTGTCATCGGTGATGTATCAGAGCCGCGGTTTCGCGAACACGGTCAGCGTCGAGAAACTCTCGCTTTTCTACAGACCACGTGCGATGGCATTTCTTCATCACAAGCACGGCACACTAAACAATGGCAACACCTTCCTGCGTTCGAAGTCTAATTTCCTAACTGCACACAAGAGACCTCACCCGCCAAAATGCGATTGCTGCGCTGTCGTTACGATATCAATCTGCGATCGCTGTTAGTTCAGCAGCAGAGGCAATCGACAAGCACATTGGAGTGAACAACACACTCAAATTCTGCGTACATGCGCACGCAGGCACCTTCACTGGGCAAGCAATGACAAGCGATGAAATGTGTGGCTGGGCAGCACGCTCTTCTTCGCAATGCATCGTGGAGGTTTCGCCCACGCAGATAAACTGATGCATTTTCACTGGGCTGCGTCACTGCGGACCGTAGAATACAGCACAGCCATCTTGCAGCGAAAGCCGTTGCTCCCGTTTCTATGGCTAGAGTGTCGTTTCAGTTAGTAAAGCGGCGGCCTTAATAGCCGCCTCAGTGAAGCGCCTGCGGTGAACAGCCATGGCGCAGCGCTGCGTTGCCATTCCCCTAATAGACAAGGGAATGGACAGATCATTGTCATGACTGACTTTATCGCGAATAGCGCTGCAGCGCCCCTGGCGACTGCTCACCGCATGAACGGCCTCGTGCGTGCGACCCTCTAGAATGTATCCGCTTGTAAGCTTTCGCCTCACTGTCGCCACTCGCAGCAAAGAAAGTGCAGAATTTAATCATTCGCTCGAACTCCGTTTGTCTTCACAAATTTGTAGCATCCAAAACAAGAAATCGATACTTTAAGAAATAAAATGTTCGTTATATTTTATTTGTTGCATTTTAAAGTATTCGATTGAGGAAAAGTGTAGGTGCAAGAATGCACCGCATGTGCCCTGTTCGCATTCGACGGAGGATAGAAAGATAACGCCCGAAAGAAGAGGCACGCCCTTGACGCGCCCGAGAAAGGCGTGGCAAGCGGCTCACGACAAGTGTACAGATAGACAGCGGGACAGTGACGGTATTGCTAAATGGCGATAATACGTTGATAACAATACGCGAAGCTGGCGCGTTTTGTTGCGCAGTCTTCTGTGCTTGAAGCGTGGAAGAACTGTGCCGCGCAGGGTGCGCTCATGTTGTCATATGTAAAGTCCCTATATATGAAAAGTACCGCCATCTACTCTTTCCTCCGCCGCCTCCTCTCCTAAAGCGCTTGCTTTTTTCTTTACTTTTTGCTTGCGAAAGCCAAGTTGACGGTAGTGCACCTAGAAAGTCCACGTTGAAGCTTTCAGGCCAGGCGCGCGCCGTCGCCGCCGCCACCAGCGACTGCGGCTGCGCAGAGGGCTTTCAACATGGCTCTGAGGCGGAAAAAAAAGAAAATATAAAGAAGTGAAAAGCGCGCGCTATCATCGTCCAATCGGAGATGCAGGAGAGGGAGAAGCGGCGTTTATCAAAGGATGGCGGTACTTTTCTTATATAGGGACTTTAGTCATATGCGGCTTCATCTCGCCTCACCCAATACTACAGACTCGAAAGACGCAAATTCCCGCCAACTGCACGTTAAACAGGAACGAGGCCGTAACCTGACGCTTACTGAAAACACACCCTATAGCCCGGCCGTCTTACGCCACTGTTAGCCGAGCTTATAGCCGACTCACGCGTGTAAAATGAGCGGACACAGAGCAACGCTGCGACACCAGCTCTGGGAACGTGCCGGCAACGACGGTACCGAAACCGCCGCCGTTCGCGACACGTCCATAACGGCAGGCGTTACCAGATTACAGGAAGCCTCGCGCTCGCTCCTTCCCGACGTCGCCCCGACTGCGGGGGCCGCCGGGGATCTTCTCCGTCGGCGTCGCCGCCGCTGGGAGGCGGCCCTGAAAAGTTGGGAGCTGGAAGACCAGCTCTGGGCCGTCCGGCAAGCCGAAGGTGCCGCCGAGTCCAAGGACTTCGAGCCGATACCTGAGGCAACCAAAAGCAAACTTCCGGCTCTTTCAATGAAGTTTATTTCTTTTTCTTCTCCTCAAGTATGACGTGACAAGATACGTCAGAACAAAAAGTCCTCAAAATCTGCAAACAGAAATGATCGTACAACAAAAGGTCCATATTACACACAAACATAAGTTGGAAGGAAAGTACACAATGAAATTAGCCACGGGCGAACAAAGAGCTGTTTAAAAAGGGGTGCTTTGTTTTTAATCGTTCACAGCATTTTAATTGTCCGTGCGACATAGTACAATTTTACTTGTTGAGCTACATTACTCTCAGAGGCGGATTGGATTCGATTGGAGCAAACTTTATTTGTGCATGCGGACATTATTTCTACGAGAAATGAAAATTCATATTTGACTAATTAGCAAACGTTTAAACCACTTGCCTTACGGCAGAACTTGCAATTTGAAAATTGTAGCAGGTGACTTTAAAGGTTAAGTCACTTGAAACAAATTCTGAGGGTGACACAACTTTCAAGATATAAGTTCCCAAAGTTTGCGACGAAGTGCATTGGTGGTTTACTAATTATTGAGCTTCAATGTATAAAAAGACGTTTTTGTAAGAAAAGAGATAACACAGTGCACTTTTTCCGCAAGTTTTACAGCGCTTACCTCAAAACTGGTGAAAGCTTCAAACTTTGTTCGAAATGCATTTGCCTTGTGAAATCAGTGCTTTCACTTCGTGTATTGAAATATGGGCGCTAAAGCACTTAGTTGACTATTGAAATTTTGTTAATTAAGAATGGTGCAATTTGATTTCCAATGGAAGTAATGTCCACCTCTTCTAGTAATCTAGCTCAATGAGTAGATTCCCGCTATATGCCAAAGGCCAATTTTAGACATTCTACGAACGTTAAACAGAACACCCGGTATAAATTTCACGAGTCCCCTCGAAAACAGTGGTAATCCTGAAATTGACCTAGTGCTGCTTGTAAAGATAGACATGTACGCCAAGGTCAAATGCAAGTTATGCAGTGCTTAAGAATTCTAACTACCTATGTCGTGCGCCTTACACACCGCATTACAAGTACTAAGCACGTCACATTCATCAGTATATTCCAAAGGCAAATCCTACATTTAATAAAAATTTGCTACTAGTTATTCAGCAGGATGGCGTGTCTTCTCGAAAAGGTTATAGATAAAATGTAGACTAAGGCGATTTGCAAGTCCAATGCCCCTTATTTCAATATCATTATAGCACAGTATGTGGTTTGGAAGACGCTGCGTTCCGACGGCCTAAAGGAGTATTTTTCCAGGCGGCATCAGGGCGGCACGTTCCTGGCAGCTGCTGAGAACAGCTGCTTGTAATACATGCGTTTAGCCACCTTCAACTTCAACATTTAACTTTATAAACACTCGGTCTTTCCAGCTTGCCACTCCATCCGCAGCGCAGCCGATTCGTCGCTGCAAAATTCAAAATAACTACATTGACACCTGTACATATCTATCCTTTTCCCTGGGACTGTATTTCACCCGCTAACCTAATGTTATCGCTCAACGCAAGACGCGCCTGCATGATTTGGAAATTACTCAAATGCTATCGTTGAGTCTATCTGTTGGGTATGTTCTCGCCGAACTTTGTGTAATCAGATTGCATGCGCGACACGAATCGTGTTACACCGCAGTTCCGTCGCCAGTAACGGCCACCGCCATCACGTCCGCCTGTCAGCCCGTGCAACGCCTCCAGGAAGACAGAGGTCTGGCGCGCTCCAAACCACCGCCCGTTTTGCTATCACTTCAAGAAGCGGGCCGCGTCTACCGCCAATGCTTATACCGGGAAGTGGGACTACAAGACTTCGCCGTCAACGCGCCGCGTCCACAGCTTGACGAGCGACTGCGTGACGTCGCCGACTACATCGCCGCAACGCAGTGGAGACCCAGACGTCCTTCACGTTCACCTTCGCCCGGACGTTACCTGTCGCCGGCACGCCGACTGTACACAGGACCAGCCCGCGGTCAGTCTGTAAGCACATATCCGGAAACATAATAGCAGCAACGGATGGAGGTGCGGTTGCTGTTCGTCTAAATGGCAAAGATCCCCCACCGCCAGCAACAACGTTGCACGAACTACCTCGACGATGCCGCAACGAAACGCCGCCATCCAGATGACGCCTCGAAGCCAAGCAGACACCGCCTTTAGAAAGCCCAACGACGCGTAGTCACAGCACCGGGACAACACGACGCAGCCGTTAGACGCAACGACGAACCACCGACCTCGACGTGCTTCTTGACGGCCATGAAGCCACCGCTCTCGAGGACACAGGAGCCGATTACTCCGTCACAAGCGGATCATTTGCCGCCCAATTGAAACAGTTCAAGACGGCATGGGACCGCCCTCAAATTCAGACAGCTGGATGACACCGGATAATGCCAACTGGAATCTGCATGTCAAGAATTACAGTTCATTACCGGACCTACCCTCCGACGTTCGTTGTCCTCCAACAGTGCTCGCGTGACGTAATTTTCGGCATGAACTTACTGAGCCAACACGGTGCAATCGTCGACCTGAAGTCCAAGTCGATAACGCTATCCGAAGACTGTGCGATGTCGCCGGAGAGCTCTCTGAGTCACCATACCTTGAGTGTGCTTGAAGATCAAGTAAGCATCCCGCCTCGCTCCAGTAGCATTTCCGTCGAGACCGAAACACTGGCAGACATATAAGGCGTCGTCGAGGGGGACCATCCACTGCTCGACAGTGAAATTTGGGTCGCCAGAGGAAACGCTCGACTGCACGGAAGAAAAGCGAAATCAATGCTGACAAACTTCAGTCAAGAATTTGAACACCTGATCAAGGGCACGAAGATTGCCTGCATGGCAGAAGATGCAGCAGAAAGCGATACGTTGATCCTCTAGGATTCAGCCGAACCTACAATGACGCTCCGTGTTGCTGAACCATAATATCACTATGACATCAATCAGGTTTTGTCTGGTCGGTAAAGTGAGAAGAGGATTTTTAGGTCGAGTGGTTAGTGCAGCATCACCTCCGACAGGTGCGGCTGTTTTCCGGAGAAAAGGGTCGGAGGTTCATTTGGGACGGCGGGCCTGAGGCGAAAGGAACGAAGGCTGACGAGCTGTTTGCGGACGGGGGACTGGTGACGGCGGGATGACGGTGAGGTTCCATGTAGCCATATAGTGTCGGCGTTAGGCGGTTGCTGGTCAAATGAAGCTGGAAACGGCGTGGGGTCAGTCCAGAACGGTAATAACCATAAGTCGGTCGAGAAAGTGAGGAGTTGACACGGTTGCAGCAATGGCGGACAATGTGACCGATTCGATGGCAGGCAAAGCAGATCGGTCGATCATCTGCTGTTCACCATTCGGCCGGGTTTATATAGCTTGGAGGGTACCGGTGGCTAGGCGAAGGATAAGGCCCATCAGAGAGTCGTGAGGTTGCAATAGAGCATACAGAATGAACTCCAGTATTTTGGAGTTCTTCGCGGACTATTGCTTGGACAGGTGATACCGCGGGCAAGCTGTTTGGGATCACTGAGGCGTGACAAAAGAGTGGTAGGGGACATGGCTTCAATTTCACGCCGAACAATTCGAGTCACGTCTTCTGAAGTTGATGGTCCCTGCATTCAGCTGGTCCTCGCATGAGGAAGTCGCCGCTGCGTTCGGCACGCGGCTCTTTGCCTGCTCAAAGCGTTGGCACTCCTTGATAATGTCGCCGACCGTCACACAGTTCTTACACATAAGTAAGTTGAAAGCATCGTCAGTAATGCCCTTCAAAACATGCCGGACCTTGTCCGACTCGCACATGTCAGCCTTGCGGCTCAGAGCAAGCACGTCCTGGATATAAGCAACGTATGATTGCGTCGACGATTGCGCACGAGTCGCTAGGTCTTTCATAGCGGCGTTCTTCCGCCCGAGTAAGCGGCCAAACAAGTCCTTAAGCTTCTGCTTACACGTTTCCCAGTCCGAAAGCTCGTCTTCATGGTTGTCAAACCACACTCTCGTCGTGCCTTGCAAGTAGAACATCAGGTTGGCCAACCTTACGGTAGCATCCCACCTGTTGTGGGTGCTCACTAGTGCTGCAAAACTATCGGTAAACTGACTATCGATAGCATCAATAGTTTTTTAACTATCGATAGTGTAAAAAGACTATCGATAGTAATACTATCGATAAACTATCGATACTATTATCGATAGCGCAAACGGTTCTTCTTCTTTCTGGGGTTTTACGTGCCAAAACCAGTTCTGATTATGAGGCACGCCGTAGGGGAGGGCTCCGGATTATTTTGACCACCTGGGGTTCTTTAACGTGCACTACAACGCAAGCACACGGGCGTTTTTGCATTTCACCTCCATCGAAATGCGGCCGCCGCGGCCGGGATTCGATCCCGCGATCTCGTGCTCAGCAGCGCAACGCCTTATCTGACTGAGCCACCCCGGCGGGTAGCGCAATCGGTGTTACTATCGATAGTATAGAAAACGGCTTGCGATGGTTTCGCTTTCTACCGTCGGCTACCTGGATTTCAATTCAGCAAACTGAACCCCCAATACCATTTACGTGTGGTCATCGCTTCAGTCGAGCAAGCAACGTCATTGTATGTATGCTCACATTCGTGAGCAGACTTGTTTAGAGCGCTGGAGTGGTGTGTTGCGCAACAAATCATAGTGTGCAACTACTGTGCCAAGGGCAAGGTTCTCGTTCCTTGCTTTTATGTCTGTGCAGCTTTGATTCAGTTCAAGCACTGACCTTGAAACCCAGCAAGCCATGCGTGCTGAAGTAATAATTCCACTCGAATTCAGCTCGGAAGCAGGAGCGCCAAACGGTGCGTCTCGGGTCTGTAAGCACATATCCGAAAACGATAGAACTATCTATCGATAGTTCTATCGATAGTTCTCTGACGTTATCGGTGCTACAGAAAGTTCCCGGATCTTTTCAATACGCCAGGACAGCGGTGGGGGTTGTCGCCGCTGGCGCAGGTGCTGCCTCCTCCATCATGATGTTAATACCGAGGCGACGACCGCTGCGAAGCTCCGTGGTCTCTTGGGGACTACTCAGCAACTCCACCAAAATGCCACGAGGCCGAATTAGCGAAGCGTAGGTGTATTTACAAGTATATGCAACTAGCAGCAACACAGCGTATTCAAGATGGCTGCCCGATGATGATGATGATGATGATGATGATGATGATGATGATGATGATGATGATGATGATGATGCCTCAATCAATGGCACGAACCCACTGTGGTGTTTGGGCCACGAACCGGGTGTCTGCCCGAACTAGCCGCGCAATCTTCTTGCCAAATCATCGTCTTTGTTTAAAGACACAGCATTAAAGAAATTATGGGGTTTTACGCGCCAAAACCACGATCTGATTATGAGGCACGCCGTAGTTGGGGACACCGGAATAATTTGGACCACCTGGTGTTCTTTAGCGTGCACATAAATATAAGTACACGGGTGTTTTTCGCATTGCGCCCCCATCGATATGTGGCCGCCGTGACCGGCATTCGATCCCGCGACCTCGTTCTCAGCAGCCCAACACCATAGCCACTGAGCAACCACGGCGAGTGACACACCATGTCCCATTGTTCCGTTACATTGCCTTACGATAGCCGGTTGAAGGCGGAATCCAATTATACAACGACGGAAAAGGAATCCCTTGCCATAATTTGGGCTACCCTTACCTTTATGGCAGGCCATACAAATTCGTAAGTGACCATCACGCACTGCGTTGGCGAGCCAGTTAAAGGACCCTTCAGGATGCTTAGCACGGTGGAGCCTCCAACTACAAGGATTTAATATCACCATGATATACAAGTCCGGACGAAAACACTCTGATGCCGATTGCCTCTCCTGTGCTCCTATTGAGTCACCGCCGCAAGGCGACTAGCACGACGGCTCGTTCCTAGGTACATTAAGTACCGACGACTTCGCCGAACAGCAACAAGCAGACCCGGAGCTAAGAAGCCTTCTCAAGTTCTTGGAAGGGAAGACCGACTTTGTCCCACGGGTATTTACGAGCGAGTTTCTTTCGTTTCATTGCAAAACGGCGTTCCCGTAAAGAAAAACCACAGGCAGGCCCTTTTGTGGCGACACTGATTATTTAGAAGGGTGTCCGTCCAACGCAAACAGAGACAATTAATCAAGCTCTTTTATTGATAGAGATTGATGGCTTACTGGCGAACGCGCTTGAATTTTGGTGCCATAACGAGGGGCGGTCGTCAGTTTTTTCGACCCATGAGCCATCTAAGGATTTCGCCTTAACCTCGGACTCAAGCATTTCTTTCCTGCTAAAATTTGCCTGGTGGTTACTGCCGAGAAAGAACAAAAGCCCGCGAAATACGAAAATTCGTGCGGCCGCCACATTCATATGCCGACGGGTTACCAACCAAGCTGTTTAGACTGCGCACATGAGCTACATACATTATGAAATCATACTTTTTTTCATACGACACCACACTACACCCACACAAGCGCCGCCGCCGCCACCACACCTGTCATGCTTCTGTCGCAACCGCTACTGCATGCAGCCACTCCGGCGCCTCCGAAGCGCGTGACGTTATAACAGAAGCGCAGGCCACGTGCACAGCTAGGCGCCTTCGGCACACTCTTTCCCCCTCTCATTATTCGTCAAACAGGGTTTGAAACAAAGCGCATGAAGGTCAACTTGCTTCAGTAAGTGCACTTTCTTATATACATGTATGTATACATGCAAAGTGTTTCTCTTACAACAGCCAATTTCTGTGGTTCTTTTGGATGAAAGATAACACACTTATTTGTTGGAAGTTGGCGTACTGCTTGAGGCCTGCTTCACCTCCGCCGCTGGTCGGCCCGGTGTTGCAAAATCTCCGCACTCTCTCCGCGGGCCCGGCAGGCGCGCACGGAGTTGAACGCCCCTCCCTTGCCACATTCTCTCCGATCAGAGCAAGCTCGGCTGAGTAGAAATTGAGCGAATATGAGTCAGAGCAAGATCGGCTGAGTGGAAATTTAGCGAATATGAGTCAAGAAAGCACGGCTGAGTGTAATTTTGGAGATTCTTACACACATGTCATTCAATCACCGCATGGAATAAAACAGTAAGCCGTTACATCTCAGAATCTAACAAAAGAACTGTCAGCCCTTCCACGGGGCTGGAGATGGAAGACCAGCGAAGCTGTACTATGGTGGTAATTATGTATTTCCAATTGTGACTATTAAGACGTAGTGGTGTAATTGGTTATTTGTACTGTTAAGGAATGAGAAATATCTATGATCCGGTGGTTTTCATTTATTTAGTGACCACAGGGACCATGACCTTATGGTCGCTACGGTACACCGCCATAGGGTGTACGGCAAAGGTTGGCACGTTCTTCATAAACACGTCACCAATGCCGCGCGCGTTCGGTGCGAACGCATGCAAAACGCCACCGCTGTCGACAACAGTTCTGCGCGTTGTTTGTGTGACCGCACACAACCGCTGTCAAAACGCTGGCGTGAGCAAGCGCGCCAGCAGCATCGAGCGAAGCTTCATGCGGTCTATCGCTTCAACGGCATCTCAGTTGATGAAAGCACAGCGCATATAAAAGCGGTCGCTTTCAAGACATGGTGCGTTCGATCGGCCCGGTGCCGCCCAAAGTACAAGTTGCTTGCAGAGCAGAAGCCGCAACCCCGCCCTCCCGCGCTGCCTTCCCGCTGTCCTCCTTTCGCGTGGGAGATTGAGTCGCCAGTTCCCCTTGCGCCCGGTCGCAAGATAACGCATTTGGTGTCGCAGTTAAAGCCTAAACGTCGCCTGCCCTCCCTCCCTCTCATTCCCCCGCGGCCTTTCGCGCGACGGAAGAAGTCGCGTTTGCTCTCTGCCGTGCGTTCGCTCCCCGTGAAAGCACGCGTCCCTCGCGCGCTTTCACTCGCACATACAGCATACCACCAATGAGAGTTTGATTCTACATCCGGACGCGGCCATCAAAGACTGAGCCCTTAACAGCTCCGCTGTAAAAGAAGATTCAGGTACACAAATTCCATGCTGTCTTTCTATATCTTGCAAGGTGCATGATACTTATTTTATAGAGGCAGTAATGACGGGATACGGTTATATTAGTTTATGCAATATTACATGCGATTGCAAACTCATTAGCAACTTTGATCCATATTTTGGGCACGGTCAATGCCTCTGCACATTTTATTAGCTGTGGACATGCAAGGACCACCCGTTTTGAAAAGATGCTATCATTAGCATGAAGGGGTGCAGATACTCAGATTCTTTTTTTGCATTCTGCCTAATTACATAATTAGTCTTAAATATTGAACTTCTCAAATAAAAACAGTCAATAAGAAAATTGTTGAGCAACATGAAAAACTCCCGATACAGATCTCTGTTGCTCAGTACGTGGTACATAAAAGTGTTCTTGCAAGAGTGAAAGACTCCCGCGAATACACGAATAATTGCCGCGCGACTCGCCGCTCGAGGCACTTTGCGCACGGCTATGTCAGTTGGTATAGCCCCCAGGTAAACGGGAATTGCGTCACGAGCGCCAGTTTCTCCCCTGGTGCTTGGTAGGCCATGCTTCTGAGAAAAATAAAAATAATAAACCTCAAAGTGGGGACAAGATCCAAAGAATGCTATCTATTTAGAAAAGGGCATCTCATAAGTCATTCGAGTGCAGAATGCTATAATCGGTGAAAACCTAACAGCACGGGGCAACTAAAAGAATTTATGTGATGCGCCCCCCAATTACGCTCCCTCAGTTCAATGGCGTCGCGGCATGATCAAACTGTCAATATCGGCGCCCATATTTTCGAGTGCGCAGACACAGAAGGAAGGTGAAGAGTCTACGGCGCCACACGAGCAACTGCCTAACTTCGACAACGAGAGACAGAATCAATGGCGTACGTCAATGAAGCAGATGCAAACTCGAGGCAAGCGGGGAGGAAATTTAGGGAGGAAACAGACGCTTCTTGTGGCAGGCTTAAGCATGCGCACAGTTCAAACCAGGTCTTTCTTTTTTTAGGTCAAGGTCTTCTTTGCTGCTTTCACACGGATTAGGCGTATTTATGTATATTGTAACCATTTCCAGAAACAAGGTGCCCTTTCGGCCCTCCAGAGCGTCGTAGCAAGTCGCGAAAGACGTCAAAATGTAGGTTTCAATAGACCTCTCCCTGTTTGCAAACAGCGTGGCATATCTGCGAGTGCCCCTCCCATCTGCCGCACCTTCGAAGTGGGCGCCGGTTGGCAAAAAACGTTCATGCAACCTGTTCTCTCTGCATAGGAGCTTTTATATCAACAGCTGCAATCGTAACTCCGGCATCGTGCTATTTTACAGCGTAAGCTGTTATGAGCTCATTCCAATAGCCGTTTCGGTTCGTGATGGTGTCCGCTGCCGCCGCCTGTGACCGTAACCGCTATCACCGGAAATGCGAAAAAAAAATGTCACAGTTTCGCCCTAAGGGCGAAGCAATGAATGCGATAGCAACACAGCAATGTCATACGAAGTAAGGTGAGCGGCTTTGGTAGCAATATGAATTGTAGTAAACATGAGCTCATTAAGTAAGCAGCTGTGCTGCGGCGTAAGTAGATCGACATGAAGAGAGACTCGATGACCGCGAGAAGGCGCGTGTGAAACGGTGGTGTTGAGGAGAAGTGCTTACCGTGGGCAGCGCATGCGAAGGGACACACCTGTAGCGCTGCACTGCCGATCCGGGCAGCAGTGCATGTGTAGCGTGCGTTGGAAAATGTGACCCGACTATTACTAACTGAATGAACAAGCGTGGTGTGAGCGCGCACAAACAAACATGAATAGATCACGCTGAATGACTGCAGACAACGACTGTCAAAACCCTGACAGCAAGCGCATACGCCGCAGCGGGCGAAGGTACGTGCGGTCTATCGCTTCAACGGAAACTGAGCGGCGAATGCACAGCGCATACAAAGGTCAGAGTCGTGTGGAGATAAGAGACGGTGCGGGCGAGCGACGAGCGCGGTTGTTGGCAGAGTAGAAGTGAAAACGAGTCGAAGAGACTTTGCCGCAAAGACCTTGTGCGTGGTGCCGAAATTGGAGCTACTCTTAAGCCGATCCACCAGCTTACGCTGTGACTGTGCTGCGTGTGCCGCGCATGCCTGTGACTTTTTTTCAAGTGACGTCCTCTACCAACTGTGCTTAGAAAGTATAATTCTCCCCGCTTTACCGGCACAACAACGTAGCGTTGTTGCCGAGTGCATGGTTATCTTAAGTCAGCGTCAGCTTGTAGGGATTTTCTAAGAATCTGCCTAACATCTAACCACGACAAAAAGTTATTACTCTTCGAAAGCGAACATTTTATCACAGAATATGCACAGCTCATAGCCTGACTGCATTATTATATTTCGTATTCCTTAATGAGTAGTAACCAAATATGTCTTAAGAAAGAATGAAAAGGTTACTCGTAGTCCGAGTTTATCTGTGATCTACCGGCCCAGGTAGCGTTGAACATTCATGTTTCGTGACAACGGTTTGAGGCGCAAGGGAGCCGCGAGTCTCACAGGAATGGGCCACCACGGCTCTTCATTCGGGATCGTGCCGCTTGGCTCGCACCCCAGAATTCGGAGTAGGTTTCGCCCAGTGGATGTTCGGGAGAGGCGTAGGAGTTGATTACGTATCTTTGCCTCTATGATTTCTTGGACGGTATTATAGAGATCAGTCTGCAGAAGGCGGGTAGTGCTAGTGCGCACCGGTAGCCTGAGTGCGGTCTTAACCGCCCGCCTGATTAGACTATTAGTCTGAGCCAGTTGTTTTTCAGTGAGATGATGATACGGGAGGTGGTAGGCTAGGCGACTGACCACCAAAGCTTCAATCATTTGCATGGTGTCCTTTTTCAGACCGACCGTGATTGCGTGACGTAATCCGGCGAACCAGTCCTGAAATTTGCTTTATTTACTTATCGAGGAGGTTCAGTGTAAAACACGCGTCTAGGTTAGATTGCACGTGCAGACCCAGGATCCTGTTTTTATCAACCTTAGGTGCTGGTTCACCGTGTACGAACAGGTCTATGCTTGGGTCGCACGTGTAGGGTTTAATCGTGAGCAATTCGGACTTTTGTGGCGAGCATAAGAGTCCCATTATGCTAATATGCCGTTCGATGACGTTGATAGCTGTTTGGAGGACATCTTGGGCCTCCCCAATGGAGCCTTGTGACACCCATAGGGTCATATAATCAACATAGAACGCGTGGTGCAATTTAGGTATACCTGTGAGCTCTCTGGCAAGTGGGGCCATGGCTACGTTAAATTATAGTGGTGATATGACTGCTCCCTGAGGTGTGCCCCTATTTGGGAGGGCAAAAGCGGCGGATGTGCGTGGACCTAATCTAATCTCGGCAGTGAGATTTTCCAAAAAAGCTTTGACATACTGCCAGATCCTACGGCCGCATCCTGTGGTGGCAAGGGTCCTGAGGATATGTTCGTGTCCTACGTTGTCAAATGCCTTTTGTATGTCTAATGCTAGGATGGCCCTGGTGCGTGGCGTCCATCGTTCGGGATAGAATAACGTCTCTTTAATATGCAGGAGGACCTCCTGCGCCGATAGGTTGGGGCGAAACCCAAATTGAGTGTCGGGGTACAAACGTTTAGCTTCTAAATGCGGTTGTAATCGCCCGGCTATTACCGGCTCAAAATGTTTACCTACACAACTCGTTAGCCAGATAGGCCGTAAATTCTGAAGCAGTAAGGATTTGCCGTGTTTGGGAATAAGATTAATCTGGGCGTGTTTCCAATCGCCAGGCAGGGTGCCCTTTCGCCAGTGCTCGATAAAGAGATCCGTGAGCTCTTGCAGAGATATCTCATCTAAATTTCGAAGGACTTTGTACGTTGTCCGGTCGGGCCCTGGTGCAGTAAGAGAGTTTCTTTATGAAATAATATCTCGACACATTGCGATTTGCATGCAATGCAGACACGACTGCATCTAGGTTTGCTGTTTCAGCGATGAAAGAGACGTTATTTAATACGATTCCATTCAAATACAATTTTTTCCGCTTCATGCATGCATAGAGATTCAAGTATATTTTCAACTAGTTCAATATAAAAAATGATAAATAAACACAAACATCCAAGTAATACTTTTATTCATTGGGCAGCTAATTGCGCACTTCCCACTTTATTCTTTGTGCATATGTTCATTCTTCATGGTGCCTTGCAAACGCCTAAGCCTCGCACCCTGGCATTCCCGTAGGCACACACGTATGCTGCAATGAAGCGCAACAAATGTAATTATATAAACACCAGAAGCGATAAGAGCCTCGATTCACTGAAGCAGCACACGAAGGTACAAACAACATCGAAATCCACGAAAACAGTTAAACGTACGTTTCTGTAAATTGAGTGTGTTTTAATATTTGAATATGTGCGAGATTTTGACAACGCGAATCGAATAACTCGGGCTATATTCGCTTAGGATGAGCATTTGATGTTCGACATTCTAAAATACTTGAAAAGGTTGAATATAGGGTTCAGGGCGATTACCAGAAATCGCATTATGCGCAACGCCAAGCAAATAGTAGAACCTTGAGGACGGCTTCAAGTGCCCGCTGCTGGCTCTTAGGCGAACTCACGCAGATACATTTAGCGTTACCTGCAACCTCTAGTTCCGAGCGAAGCGGTGTCGTAAGCGGTTTCTCTGCCGACATGCAGAGAAGTAAATTTCTCGCACGGTAAGTTGCCCTATACCTTTCAAATATGCCTCAATTTTATGCTGTCTGCCGGCTTAAAATTAAGCCTATCGGACTTGCTGGTAGCCTACGTATCCTGCATCGTTAATAATAAGATGCCTCGCGCACTTTCCTGCCTTGTATATTTTCTTTCTCAATTGTATAAGTTGCACTGAAACAACATTCGCAATGCACTATGGGGAACCAGCGCGGACCAGGAGGCGCTACGGCAGTTTGGATGTGCATCTGAAATATGCTGACACCATCCGTTAGGGAGGCCACTAAAATAATCCATTTTGGGTGATGACAGACGCGGGCCTGTATCAACGTTTGCTTGAGTTCTATGCATCCGGCTAAGCATACGGCACACCGACGCGCGCTGGAGAAGCGCATCCGCTCATACGTTCTAGATATGAACGGCTGACCCCCCCCCCCCCCCCCCCCCCAATCAGGCCAAAATACGAACACACGTACCTCGAGATGAGCGGTCAAATTTATGGCGCGAAATGGCAGCATGTGCAGCTGCAAACTGTTTCCATCCCTCGCTAGGTTTTACGTGACGGCGCTGCTGTTGGCACACGAAGTTTCAGCGCTGGTTACCCACAGTGTGATAAGTATTTTGCGAATCCAGTGAGCAAAAAAAAATATTCATCACGAAATAGACTCAAGTATAACAGTTAGGTTCACTTAAGTAGCTCGAGTACCTTTTGTTAGCGAGTTATATCCTGTCCGTAAACGTATTACAGTTTACGGAATACCAGAATATCGTAGAGACAGACGTGCATGGCAGTGCTGGTGGCACCACCTTGCGGCTCTGACGTCAACTAGGTGCGCAGAATTATAATTGCAACGACCATGTTATGCCTATATGTAGCTGCAAAGGTGCCGCCAGCAACAATAATTGGAGTATAGTGGGTTTTCTTTTTTTTTTCTTGTGTACGGCAACAATGACGCAACACAAGAATGTGTATAACGCCTTTTGATTGAAGAAAGCGTCACAAGATCATGCTACTAGCGCTGTAGCTGTTGGCGTCTCTCTAAGGGCTCATTCACAGCGGTAAGTGCAACGTGCCCTTCGCCCCAACGACTCATGCATGACTGGTGGCGCTCGCGTCCGCTCGCAACGCCATCGCCGCGTAAAATAAGCAAAGTAAGGGTCCGCGTGTACAGACGTCTTATTCCTGCGCCACTGATTGGTTCCCTAGGTTGTATAAGCTTGCGACTGCAGTCACTCGACTGGAAAATCGAGCCGCGAGCGAATTCAATTTGACGAACCTTGTGCCCAAATTGGAGCTACTCTTAAGCCGCTCCACCAGCTTACGCTGTGACTGTGCTGCGTGTGCCGCGCAGGCCTGTGACTTTTTTAGTAATATCGCTCGAGCGTCGACAGCACAGCTTTTCAGCAGCCTTGTGGGTACTAAGTGAAGGAAACACTAAAGCATGGTGGTAGAAGTCAGTCATGAGCACGACTCAGCAAAACCGTCAATGACTCAGCGAAAAACCATGAACACTCAAACATCACTGAAATGGGTTCGGACCTGTGCACTAAGTGACGGAAACACTAAAGGATTGGGGTAGAAGCCAGAGTCATGACCATGACTCTGGCCATAACAAAGTGTGCGCCCGCGGTGGCCTCATCTTCAAAGCGATCTGCGATAGCGGCTAAGTGCATGAGCCCAGAGCCAGTAGCTTCGCATGCGCTGTGCTTTCGGCATTTAGTTCGCGTTGAAGCGAAAGACATCGCGAAGGTCAATTTGCTCGCTGCCGCTGGCGCGCTTTCTCACTCCAGCGTTTTGACGAGTTTCCGCGGTCATCGAGCGAGGTGTGTTCATGTTTACCTGTGCGCCCATGACACTGTGCTTGTTAAGTTAGTATGCGAATATTTACAACTTTATACGGCTGCGATGACACTACTATCCTTACTTCGTATAGCTGTCGGCTAATTTCCTATCTCAATCGATGCTTCGCCTTTCGGGTGAAACTGCGACTTTTTTCACCTGCATCGCGAATAAGAAAGGTGTCGTGATTTTCACGTGCTCTTTTGTCACTGTATTTGGCCACAACTTGGTAATCGTCAAACCTAGGGGTGCGCTTGCACATAGAACAGTAATATCTTCCCCTACTACACCCCCCCCCCCACACCTCTTGAGGATAGTGTAGGCATGAATATGTTATTGACCACCTCACCCCCCTTCCTCGATAATTTCCTAGGCTTGCTAGGCTGATTGTTGACATGCTTAGTAATACCTCTCTGATAATGGATACCACCTTATGAAAACAATTTCGGACGACAGTCACACTTGGCTGACTTAGAACGAAGGAAATAAATGCGAAATGCAACGCCCAGCCGGATATTACAATAATTCCGCACAAAACAACTGCGTAACAGAGAACCGCCTCAAGTGCGTGACAAAAACAAGATGCCCAAAAGTTAGAAACAGGCCTATTAGTCATTTTCGGATCTATTTATTTATTCAGAACGGTTGCATCGCTTAGGAGGAAGCTTTAGCTCGGGCCCAACTCCGACGCCATCTAGGGCCCAACTCCGACGCCACCTATTCAAATACATGTAAAACGCAGAAATTCTTTTCTGGCATAACCTCTGGGTCGATTTCCATGACATTTGTGGCATTTGAGAGATAAACGTAAATTGTAGCGACTGTTGGAAACAAAATTTTGATTGAAGCCTCGATTTTTGACCAGGATTTTTAAATAATTGTAAGGTTTATAAAATGAAAGCCCGACGTTTACAAACTTGCCCCTCTGCGTCAAAAACAGATGTCGCCGTTCTGTAAGCTGCATCCGTTAGAGCATCTACAGCGGACAAATTTGATATATTATCTTAACTCACGCGAACTTGTTACAATGTTTACAAGGGCTTTGCGAACGTCATACTCACATAATAACGGTATATTTCGTAGTGGTGTATAATACATCAATTTTTTCCGCTTTAGGTGTACTATCATGTGCAATTAAAAGAATTGTGATATCACGTTTTATTCTCAATTACAGGTTTGTAAACTTGGTAATTTCGTTTACTAAAAATTTGCGATTTTCGACAATTTGAATTCAAAAATCCACGGCTTAAGTGAAAAATTCGCCGCCAACAGTCACTAGATTTTAACTTTTTTTGTTGTTGTTTTAAGTAGTGCAAACATCACCAAGTTCGGTGCAGCGGTTGCCAAGAAAAACGATTTCTCCTTTCCCATGCATTAAGATATAGGAGCGCCCGAGGTAAAATTGCTCTTCATCATTCCGTGGGCTGCACCAAACTGGGAAACGCGAACAAGAGCTAGGTAGGCTTATTCGCTTGAAGTTCCAATGGGCGTCCGTGGTGTAACCCAGTGCTAACTAGGACTGAACTCAAAGCCTAAACGCATGTGAAATAATTACCATGGTGTCGCAATGACTGGCGAATAGGATATACACCTTCAATTTTGTATTCTCGATCTCGCGATACACTGTAGCATAATGTAAACTGTCTGTGACCAAGTGTTTATTTTACCAAAACTATCGACTGAGACGGTACTTAGTGTTATATATTTTTTAACAACGGTGTTTTATTGAAGCCACCTCCCCCACCCCTCCACACCGACAGAATAATTACAAGCCCCACTTAGTAGACTGTGGCTATCAGATTCCATTCGAAATCTACAGCTCACGGTTCCCTACAAGGGCTATTTCAATTGGCAGATATATATTATAACACCATCCCATATTGTAGTTACAACTTAAGGTAACTACAGCTTTAGACAAGGCGGAAAATAAATTTGTGCTAATCGTTGTCTTGATGCTGATGGTTACTGCTCGTCTTTCTGTTTTCTTTCTTTTTTTACTTTTTTTTTTCGTTCCAGCCTTCTTACTCCTAAGGCCTCTTGCCCCCCGACACCCTTCCGCATGCAGATGCGCCTACGGCGCCTACGTAGGCGCCTACGTATACGCCGGCTGAATTACCTGTATTTCATAAAAGAGCTTGTTCTCTCTCATTCTGCACGTTTCGTAAGAGCAAATACATTCCAATACTTACGTTTTACGCAGGGGCACCCGCCTAGATAAATAAGGTTATACATATTTGGTCTGCTGTTCGAGGACTGTGCTGTTGAGCAGTTTTGTCCGAGTGTAGGTTTCTCTGTGCAGACTCCATCTGTTTGATTCTTGGTTTGTTTCATACAACATAATTTCTCTGGGTCACCACAATCGTTGCTACCCTTGCAAGTTCTTTGCTCGTCGACCTGTTGGAAAGTTCGCCATGCTCAGTATAACAGAGTGTTTGTAGGAGCGCAATGTATACGGGCGAAATCGGTTCTTACGAGGCTGCTCTCATGGTTTCCTACATAGATAAAAGAGAAGCAAGCTTTATACTTGGCCACAGTTTCTCACAAACACCCGCCGTGGTGACGTATAGTCACTTTGTCGTTTCCCTACTAAGCCCGAGCGCGCGGTATCGTATCCCGCCCTCGGCGGGCGCATTTCAATGCGGGCAAAATCCAAAAACGCCCGTGTATCGCGCATTCGGTGCCCGTTAAAGAACCCCAGGTGGTCAAAATTAATCCGGGTCCTTCACGACGGCTTGTCTCATAATCTTATGACGTTTATCGCACACAAAACCCAAGAACCTAATTTAATTAATTTTCTCACAATGCTATCCGCATCGTGCCGCATACATATGAATAAGCGTCGTGTTTACATTTCACTCTGCATTCGTGTTCTTGTTAAACATGATTGGTTCAATTTTGAAAAAAAAAGAATAAGAACGTCTCTGCGAATATTACTGAATTCATTAACAAACATTTTTTTTTTTTCGTCTACGGAGAGTCTCTTTCAACGAAAAAAAAAATTTTGGCAGAACCAACTCCTAATGTAAGCGAAGCTTTATTGTTTTTGGAGAACGGTAAACCGAAACACCACGCATTAAATGTACATTGTGCTAGTCTCTTAATTTACAGATTATGACGTTTCCATGCTTTCGGGTGATTTCTTCTGGTTCTGTAGCTGTCTGGACCATCCGAAGGAGCGCCTTTTAAAGTTTATAGAAATGGTCACGGAGAAAGGGTCTGTGTGTGAGTGATTATTAAAAGGATGAGAAAAGTACAGTGCCGTAACTACCTTTCTCGAGAGGGCACCTCAAGAGCACTGTACGGGGAGGGGCGAGGCAGGAATAGTGCTGCAGTCTGTTTTATATACGTCTGGTGACGTCAACTGCCTCTCTCTGATTGGTAAGTAGCTCACAGTACCTTTTTTTTTCAGTTACTTGCAAAACTGAACTGCTCTTGCTATTGCCGGAAGAACGGGCGCTAAAATTCCGCGCACCTAAATCACTTGTTACTATGCGCATGCGTCATAAATCACGTGACCAAACGAAGGACACATTGTGGGGATCGGGCGGGGGTCGGTACTCCTGTGAGGCCCTAAGAACCCACAACATGTAGCGCACAACGTTTAGTGAAACGCCACAGTTGACCGAGGGTTACTGGACATTTCAGAGTACCCTTTTCCAGTTATTTGCTAAACGCAACTGCTCTTCTATTGCCGGAAAACACCCTGCTCAAGATTTCTGGGCGTTTAGGTCGCTTGCTACTATGCGCGTGCATCACAAATCACGTGAGGGAACTAAGAACATATGTAGCGCACAAGCTTTAGTCTACTGCCACAGTCGATCGGGGCAAACTAGATATTCATGAGAGCTAAGTGTGCGGAATGGGTGCAGGATGTGTGATCCGAATTAGGCACCACATAAGGCCGATACAAGAATATATTGTGTGACACGATTGCCATGAGTTATGGAAGCGGGGCGCTGTGACGTCAATGTACACATCCGCAGTCGATAGCAGTTAGATTATGCCGAAAGTACAGGAAAAGAAAAAGAGACCCTAGCTTTAAAAAAAAGCCCCCCCCCCCCCCCCCCCCCCCCACATTGAAGAAATCGTCTAGGACAATTGACCCCACACTTAGGCAAGCAGGTTACATGCGCCGTGGGGGGAAAGCATTGACATCGTGAATTTGAAACCTGCGCCTGCACACAACGTGACGCTGAGTGTACACCTCCCAGAAGCACATGGATTTAATGTGGACGGAAGCTTCAACCGGTCAGCAGTCGATATAAGCAAGACACGTTTAGAGCATCGGTGGGAAAAAAGTAGGGAAGAAATTGATGCGACCGGATCCGTTACAGCCATAAGTAGTGGTACAGGGTACGTTACCTATGTTTTGAGAAAGAGAAAAAAAGATTAAGGAGATACTGAATTTTCGAATTAAAGGCATGTATACAATGCCTGATTCACTTAAGCAGGCTAGGTGACTATTCGTCACCCTGCAAGAGGATGCCAATAAATCATAATCATCTTCATGAACCAAGCTGTGCACACCATTCCTGTCAACGCCTTCGTGACAACTGTTTTGCGTGCCTCCGGACTGAGAAATAAATTATTAATGTCTGTGTAACAACAATACGAACCAAATAGACACGATGCAACAACAACATAGAATACATTAGCCGTTATTAGCTAAAATGTTGAAATTAAACGAATGGGGAGAATCGAAGTAGAGTAAAAGACAACGTTCATAGGTGGGAGCCGAATTTCAACCTACCGCATTACGCGTGCACTCCGCACTCTTAATCTGACGTATTGTAATTAAACCTCGTTAACCAAATTGGATATAGAAACATTGCTGATATATTCCCCTTTAAGTTTCCATGGAGATTCATAGGGCAGCACACGCAATAATGAATATACCGAAGCCATTTTGGCTGTAACGAGGTTTCACGAACGCGACTCTTGCGCATAAAAAGGGATACATTCGCTGGCTAACACTACCAGGGCTAATCTCTGACGCACACACACATGCCAAGAAAGCGGACGGGAAGATGTCGGCCACGATACCTGAACTGGTACAGCACCACATGCGTATTACGAAAGATGTGGGTTCGGCTCCCACCTGCAGCTAGTTGTCTTTTCGTCCAGTTCCATTTCTCTATCACCTAATATATTTCTCAAATTCAATAAAAAGTATTGTTGTAATATTTCTAATTGATATGAAGAACTAATTAATAAAAAGGAAATCAATGTTCACGAAAGCACAACCTTCCAAAAATTGAAAGCGCATCCTTATGTTCAAAATCATGCCCTCTACAATCGGTAGAATTCAGTTATTTCCATATATAAAGCCCAAAAACCATCCCATTCGGTTCAGCGGTTATCTACTGAGATCATACCTAAGTATCACGTGTATTCGAATAGGCCAATCGAATTTGGCCCCGTTAAAAACTCCGGCGCAATAAAGAAAACAAGCTAGAGTCATAATTATAATCCATATAATCACCATGCCTACGCATATTTGAATGCAGTAAGCTGCAAGAAGCGTTGATTCTAAAAAGATTTCACTGTGAAAATAACGATAGCATGAAATGAAGATTTTAATATCTCACCCTCTCTTCAGGCACTAAGGCATTAGTCCACATATTGAGAAAAACGACCAACAGAAGGCCCGCACAGATATTCATTTTCCTCTGATCTCTGCTACCATAGCTACAGAACCAGACAGATACATATATACGCAGGCATATGCATGTTTTATCAGCTACACTGAAGGGTAATCCATTAAACGCCACACCAGTTAGACACATCACTTTATGTAGTTTCTCAGAGAAAACGTTCAAGCGCAAGAATCCTGCAGTCTATGCATATTGTACTTAAAATTCGCATATTATATAAGGCAGCGTTCTATAAAGTATAAACGTCTTTGCTACAGCCAATGTATCGGGACAGTTGGTACGTAGCCCTTTCAAGTAAAATTTTGCAATGTAATTTGGACAAAGCGAGATGCTGAAACGACGGGGACGAACGCACACACCCCAGCTTATTGAAGTGAGCAGCCTGAGCATATATTACGGACGCCGCTATCACAAAAGCGCGTCTTTTTCTTTTCTCTTTGAGACGCACGACTGCGAATTCTATGGACAGAAATGAGCCACAAGCCAAGATGGAAACTGTAGCTATTTAAAATTTTAATGGCATACTGCAGTTCTACCTACCATAACCAGGACCAGATTATGAAGTACGCCGTAGTGGGGGACGCCTGATTAATTTCAACCACCTAGTATTCTTTAACGAGCACCTGAATATGAGTGCACGATCGTTTTCTGCATTTTTCCCCCAATAAAAACGGGAGCCACAGCGACCGGGATCGAACCAACGACTTCCAGCTCAGCAGAGCAACGTTATAGCCACTAAGCTACCGCAGTGGGTAAAACGGTAGCTATCGCACAACGAACTACAACCCATGCCTGGCAATCGATAACTGAGCTAACATGCACACCACGTTCTATCACCAAATGCTGCCATTACGTTGGCAGGTAGCAAGAAAATGTTATTACTGAAACTCCCAGTAGTAAATGCAATCATCACGAACAAAACGTTATGCGAAACAAGCCACAAAAGCCAATGAAAATTTTAATTCGTAAGCATTCTTTGGCAAGCACCCCAGCAAAATCTCTCACGTTAAACGTCTAATGGTTTGCATCGGTAAAAAATGCCTAATTTGCGAAAAACATTTAATCATTATAATAGTGTAAATGTAGGAGTAGATGATTGGTAGCTTTATAAACGATAAGTAACAGTTCAAAGCACGAAAAATGGTTAGAAAGAATACCCTTTTGATCAGATTTATGCCTACACAGAGATACATAGGGCTCCATAGAAAATGCATGGGAAGCCTATAGTTGGAGTGGGCCAACCGAAATTTGGGTGTGGGCCAACTTGAAATTGGGAGTATGCCAACTTGAAATTTGGTGTGGGCCAACCTAAATTTGTGGGTGAGCAAGATTAATTTTGGGGGTGGGCCAACTTGAATCTTGGGGTTCGGCCAACTTGAAATTTTGAAGTAGGCCAAGTGAAATTTGGGGGTATCCTTACGCATACTTAGACAACTCCAGTGGAGTTTCTGCATAGTTTTTTCTTACTGAGGAGGCCACCCGCAAGGAAAGCGATCAAGCAACTTCTTTTGCTCTTCGTAGAGTTCAATCTCTCTTCTGGAGAGATTCAACTGAAAGATGGAGCCGCTCCTTTAGCTTACGCTGTGACTGTGCGTTGCGTGTACCACGCAGGCCTGTGATTTTTTTTTTCGATTCGCTGGCGCCACCATCTTGGACAACTAAGCAACAATTTCTCAGCTTTGTGTGCGGCGACATAAAATAACACCACCATGAGTCTTGACTCATGAAATGGTGAGTGCATCGTACAACCATTGTCATGCATATACGAATCGACTATAATACCTTAGACTTGGTTGTTACATACACGTATGTAGAAAATGGCAGCGTTAACTGCCCAAGATGGCAGCGTCCACACGTATCTATAGTATAGTCTATAGGGGTGTGCAGAAGTTTGAAATTTACTTTGATTTCCAACAGGTTGCAGGAGGGATCGAGGCCAAAAAGCTGCAAATGCAGCCTAAAGACGATTACAAAACTTAAGCTTGCAGAGCTTCCGCGTGGTTTAGGAAAATACAGGAAATACATAAATTTGCAGAATGCAAGATAAGCACACGATAACATACTCCACAATACAAGATTAAAACAATAATGTCATGTAATTTCACATTTTACACGGGATAAAAAACATGACGTATTAGAAGAAAAGCGTTTGGTTCGAGAAACAAACAAGAAATGTACTCATGAATATACAAATGCAGTAAGCTAAACTAACGCTTAATAATTATTACTAAATGCCATAATAATTAAGCATGTCAATTTTGCTGACTTGAATGTGAAATTTCCTACGTAATAAGGCTGTACATATTAACTCCCGATAAGTACTAGGAATTTAACGGCCTCGTTAAACATTTTTTAACTCTTGCGAGCTATAAATTGTTATAAAAAGTCGCAGTATCACCCGAAATGCGAAGCATC
This sequence comes from Dermacentor silvarum, assembly GCF_013339745.2. Classification (NCBI taxonomy): domain Eukaryota; kingdom Metazoa; phylum Arthropoda; class Arachnida; order Ixodida; family Ixodidae; genus Dermacentor; species Dermacentor silvarum. The sequence goes on from NC_051163.1 coordinate 20,685,695, forward strand.
GATTGCGGCAGCAAACTATTACATCGATATACAAAGTGAGAAAAGTAGTTTCATCGGCCGTGTAAACTTGTAAACATTCGCTTACTAACTTAACAAGCATGGTGTCACTCACACCCAAGGAAGCATGACCACATCTCGCTCGATGACTGCGCAAACTCGCTGTCACAACACTGGAGTGAGGAAGCACGGCAGCAGGAGCGAACGAATCGACCTTCGTGGTGCATCTCGCTTCAACGCGAACTAAGCGGCGAGAACACAGTGCACACGAAGCCATCGGCACTTGGCGCACTGTGTGCCCCATCGCAGATCACTTTCAAGGTAGCGCCCACGCGGCCGTGCAATAAGCAGCCTCCGCCGGAGTCGAACGCCGCCAAACCCTCCCTGCCCTACAACGGAGGACGGCGCGCTTCCTCCCCGCATTCCTCCCTTGCGCGCGCAAGATTGAGCCGCCTTTGTCGGCTCACGCTCGCACGCCTCAACTCGCACATGCAGCATACGACACGCGGCGACGACATTATCGACCTTGGACTTTATACCAAACATCGTGGCGACGCCGACGGCGAGAATATACGGCACGCGCCGACGATATCATCGACCTTGGACTTTATACGAAACGTCACGGCGACGCCGACGGCGACGGCAAAACTGCGCCTGGGTTGTCCATATAATTACTATTCCAATAAGCGCAGCAGCTCATGAGCACCAACCCTACAATCCTAAACCCCACCACGCAACAGTCTTTCTCATTCTCCTTTACTGGCTGGCTGATGCTGGCTGATACTGGCTCATTCTCCAGTATCAAATCCCGGGACCAGCTCGACCTGGTCGTGAAAGCTCGCCAGGCGGCCGCAGCTCATGGGGTCTTGGAGTTAGGAGTTAGGACTGCACCCACGCCCAGGGCCTTTTCGAGAGAACATTTATTTTAATAAATGTTCTCTCTCTCTCTCTCTCTCTCTCTCTCTCTCTCTCTCTCTCTCTCTCTTGGTTTTGGAGAACAGTGCACTTAAACACCACACATGGTATGTACAACGACCAGGTCTCTTTGTTTACAGATTAGGACGTGGCCATGGTTTTAGGTGATTTCTTCTTCCGTAGCTACCTGGGTCTTCTGAGGAGGCGCCAACCAAAGTTGAAAGAAACTGTCAAGAAGAAAGTACTTCTGCAGTCTGTTTTATATAAGTCTAGTGACGTCAACTGCCTCTCTCCGATTGGTAAGTAGCTCAGAGTACCTTTTTTCCAGTTACTTGAAAAACTGAACTGCTCTGCTATTGCCGAAAGAACCCGTGCTAACAATTCCACGCACTTTAAATCCCTTGTTACTATGCGCATGCCTCATAAATCACCTGAATGAACTAAGAACAGACGTAGCACACAACGTTTAGTCAAACGCCCAGTTGGCCGAGGGTTATTGAATATTTCAGAGTACCTTTTTCCAGCAATTTGCAAAGCGCAACTGCTCTTGGTAATGCTTAAAGACCCCTGCTGAGGATTCCTGCTCGTTTAAATCGCTTATTACTAAGCGCATGCGTTAAACATTGCGTGAGGGAACTAAGAAGATATGTAGTGCACAAGTTTTAGTCTAATCCCACAGTCGACCGGGGCTAACTAGATGTTCAATTAGCGCTAAGTGTGCGGTAGGGGTGCAAGACGTGTGGTCCGAATTAGGTACTACATAAGCCGATACAAGACAACACAGAGTGTTTCAATCATAGAGTTTCACACTATAAAACCTAGAGGGAAATGTAGCGCTGCTGCGCCGTGGTATGCAAGAGAATGCCGGTATATTGTGGATTCGGATTGGCATCGTTCTTGGAGAGCCATAACGCCTTGAAGACGCGCCTGGCTAGCACCGTTCCGTCTGTCACAATGATTCTTTTCCTGATAAAACAGAACGTAAAACACTACTTCAGCTTTATTATTACACAAAAACATGTGTTGTTTAATTTTGAGGACGTACTATTGGATGCACAATTCTATGAAACGTAAAAAGTATCAGCTGGCTGCTAAAGTTGGAGGGCAGACGACAAGATTCTCGATCGCTTTGGAACAACTTGTCATCTGTTCTTGCTTTTCTTCGCTTGATGCTGCATTGTATGTGAGTAAACTTTATTGAAAGGTGTAATATGGGTGAATGAAAGCCTTTTATGTAGATTTTATTTTAAGAACGCGTTATTTGTGTAGCCATATCCACGTTTTAGACGAAGCCTCGTACAACACCAGCCAACACAAGCCTCGCAGACACATATCCCGTCATTCCCATGAGGGCACGGCAGCCCTTTAAGAAACTCGCATAGACGGTGGCGCCAGTTTGCCCTCTAAGTGTTATAGTGAGAAACTCTGTGGTTTCAATTTATTGGGCCAAACATTAAAAATTAGCGAATGCTACGCAGCTGGACAGAACCAAGGTAATGTTTGCTGTCGCTTGGGGATACTCATATTATCTTTTGCATTCCGCCTTATTAGATAATTAGTGTTAAATATTTATCAACTTCTCAATTATAATTATTAGTTGAAAAAAGGTGAAAGCGTGCACTATAGACCGCGCAAAGCTCAAGATACAGCGAAGCTGGCTGAAACAAGGTAAATACATCTGGTAGCGAAGCTTCCATAGAAGCCCATACGTTCAAAACATGGTTGCTTACCGGCGGTTCATGGGGCTTAGCACCATCTGTGTGAGGAGGGAACACTTCCGGCGGAAGAAAAATAATTTGACGTCATATCCGTCAAAAACAGAAGTGACGTCATTTTGTTTTCATAGGCGCGAAATTTGTTTTCGGAGGCCTGCCATTAGAGCTGTATATTCAATTGCCCCACCATTCGACTTCATGGGCGTTCCGAGTTTTCAGCGCGAAAAAGCGATGCTGGAAAAGATCAGCCGTACGGGTGTCGAAATCGCATCGCTGCACAGAACATACCTTCTTTGGAGGCCGACGAACGCTTTGGGCGTAGATTGCGTAGAGTGCTCGTCCTTTCGTCGGACGCCAAGCCCGTCGGCCAGCGCTGTTGCACGAAAACAACTAAAGTAAACAAGTATCTGATGGTCGCAACTGACTACTTTTGACTGCACAGGTTAAGAAACAATAAAGCTACCCGCGTCACCTAATTCAGACAAACGTCGACATGCAAAACAACACAAGCATGTGAGGGGGGCGTATTGTAACAGGTGAACTTTACGAGTGCCCTTTCTGCCCACTTCAAGAGCTGCATTGCACTGCAAGTGATAGTGCGTCAACGCCCGCCGCTATCGATGGGCGCTCTGACGGTGGGCCCTGAAAAAAGGTATTTATTGATAATGATCTAGTAAAATGCAGTTGTATCTTTTCTCGCCATGCGTATATAAAATGGATTAGGAATTTTATTTTCGTTGAATGAATCTAACTGCGTCTCGCTTTAATTTAGAAACGCTTTTTTCTTTCCCAGTGTTTATTCCCTCCAAACATAGTCACGCTTCAATCGCTGCTCCTATAACCACCCTTGCTGATGTCGGTGACAATTGGTTCTGAACCGCTTTTCGCCCGAAGCTTCGCGACCTATGTGGATCGACCTTGGCCGAAATGCCGACACCGCGTTCTACCGCGTTGCAATGCCGACAACGCGTTCCAGCAGACCCGCTCCGTGAATGCGTCTCTCTCTCGGACTTGCGGCCATCACTGCGCGTTGCATAGAGCAGCTTGCAACACCGACACCGCGCAGCAATGCCGACAACGCGTTCCAGCAGACCCGCTCCGTGAATGCGTCTCTCTCTCTCGCTCTGATTTTCTTTATCTCTCTCCCGAGATAAAGAAAAACTGCGTTCGGTTGAAAGTTACAGACCAATCACGTTGTCAAACGTTGATTTATAAAATTTTTGCGGAATCTTTATCGAATAGATTACAATTTGCGATGTCAATTCTTATTGGTTCCCATCAGAAGTGCGGAATTAGGGACCGATCAATTCAGACCAACAAACATATCGCCCGTACACTTCTTCAATACTGTTACGGTTCCACTGAGCAGCTTGCAATGCTCCAATTAGACCTTGCTAAAGCTTTTGATCGAGTCAGTCATTCCTATTTATTTTCTCTTCTGGAACACGCCAATGTTGGCACCGTTGTGCTTAAAGGCGTTAGGCTTTCTACACCCGTTGCTCTACTCGTTTAGTTATTAATGGTCATTTCTCCAAACCCGTTGCCATCTGCTCTTCGGTAAAACAAGGATGCCCGATGTCCCCACTATTCTTTGCCCTTTACCTGGAACCACTATACTTAAGCGTAATTCACTCAAGTTGCATCCATGGCTTCAACATACTGGGTAATCAGGTAAAGGTGTTAGCTTACGCAGATGATTTAGCGTTTTTCTGCACGGATAAGCCCAGTGATGAAAATTTGGGGCTACAATAGAGCAAAGTGGCAACGTATCAGGACAGGAGCACCAATGAACTCTTCGAAAAGCTTAGGCTTATGGTTCGTTTCATGGTGTAATAAGCCAGAACAGTTAGCAGGCATTAAGTGGACTGATGTTCCGTCAGAGTATCTTGGCGTGCCGATAGACGCGTATAAATTAAGCGCGCACTATTGGAAAGAACAGGTTGCGGCCTTGCAAAGTTACGCTCAGACATTCCCTCCATACCGACTTTCTATTTTCAGAAAGGCTGAAGCGCGCAATAAGTTTTTGGCAACTAAAATTTACTACGTATTGCAAGTTATTCACTGTGCCAGGCCTACATCCAACGCTTTCCCCGAATTTTTGCTACTTTCATATGGTCTTCCACTGTGGAGTCCATGAGGCGAGACAATATTTTAAACCAGTTAGTAAGGGTTTGCTACGCTTAGTGCATCTTTACGTGCGGCAAATAGTCTCTCGTTTCTCCTTTTTTTTTCGCGATACTTCGCATTCTATAATTAAGTCATTCATACAAGTCACGCAGTTGATGCTTTACCTCAGTTAGTTGTTTTTTTATTCAAATTTTTTCATCGCGTTTATGCTGGTTGGGGTTCATGCAAGAGGTTTATTTGGTGGTTCGTTTCCTGACAGTTCGGTTTTCCACTGAATCCTTTCACTCCGTGTTGCCTAAAAGGTTATACAAAGATTCACTGTCCATGCCATTTCCACCTCCATTTTACCGATCACTATAGTTAGTATAGTGTCACATGTGTTCCTTTTGTCACTGTACTTGTGCCCCCCCCCCCCCCCCTATGTAATACCCTCGGTTGCGAGGGCCTTTAGGGGTATTTTGTATAAATAAATAAATCATAACCATACATTGAATGGCCAGGCCACGATGTACTAAAGCGAGTTCGTAAAATGAATATATATGCCCCATGCTGCAAAACATTCTTTTATAAACCTTATAGTGAAACTTTGCTGGTAAAAACATGGCTACAGAAAAAGGGTATTTTTGTGTCTTGTGTTAATTGTCATCTTTGTGATGTGCCAGAGGCAATTCAACACTGCTTTATTGGCTGCAAAGACGTCATTCTATTTATGATATCCTCCAACCGACTCTAAAGAAAGAATTTGAAATCAACCCCCATACAGTTCGATACCTGCTGCCGACCTCTGATGATAATGTACATTTCGACATGTTTTTTTCTCATGGAAATGCACAGTTTGTGGAAGGCGCGAATGATGGATCGCAACGCCGAACCGGCTATACCTATACAAGGGTAAATTTCATCCAGATGACTGTGCACCTAAAACATGTTTATGATGGGCTTGATGTTCAACCGGACTGGTACCCCATTTTGGTGAGGTGCTCAGCATTACCACCTATTTAAAGCAGAACAGTGCCTCTTCTGTTTTTGTGCGTGACTCATTGTGCCCGCCATTTTATGACTATGCACAATTGCCGAGTGTTTTATTGGACTACATGTTAATGTAATAAATACCATGAAAGAAAAAACAAGTGGCTGTATAGCCTAGTGATTACGACGCTCGCCTTGGAACCGTCGGTATGCGAGTTCGAATCCCGCCTTGGCAAGAAAGTTTATTTGCTTTTATTTATTTCTTCATTGCTGATGACGATAGTTTCTTGATACGAACCACAAATTACGGCTGGCTTAAACAGCTTCGCTGTTCAAAGTGTCAATCAAAAAATTGTAGAGTCGCATGAAAACTCCCGATACAACTTTCTTAGGCTAAATTCGTGCTACATAAAAGTGTTTTACCCAGAACGAAAGAAGCCCGCGAGTGAACGCAATATTGCCACGCAACTGGCCGCTCGAGACACTTTATGTGCATTCACGCGTGCTCCTTTCACGCTCGGAAAGACACTTTTATGTAGCACGTATTGAGCAACAGAAAGCTGTATCGGGGAGTTTTCATGTTGCTCTGCGATTTTCTAATGGACACTTTTCATCCAATTCCAAGATTTCAGAAGTCGATTAATTATTTATATTAATTATTTAATTAGGCGGAATGCAAGAATAACGCACCATTCCACTTCTGTGGAGGTGGATTACCAGCGAAGCAGTTCAGCACGCAGCATAGAGGTGACACAGAATTTAGATCAAAGATATATCAGCAAATTTTATTTCGCTTGAGCGGCGACGGCAGCCATCCGTAAGAAAGACACACGCACACACTTTCATTTTGATCGGCGGTCTTGATCGGTGACATACATTCGCGTCGAAGACTAACGCCACCTCTGGGAGCCGGAGGAAACTAGATACGCGCGACGGGACCGCCTAGGCAAGGAAACTAGGCACGCAAGCGCTTGGAACGACGACAAAATGAGGGTGGTGCGTGCGTACACATGGCCGACGCGGGTCGCTCAGCGGCAAATCTTTGAGAAAACCTGAGAGTCTACTGATTTTGAAAATGGTGCCTATTTATAACTAATCTACTGAAAATGCATATACAAGCGATGAGAAGTATAAGCCTTTGCATATAATGAAGCGATTTTGCATCAATTCGGGAGCTGCGTTTTCGCACACGCAGATCTGTTGACGGACAGGAAAAATGCATAGAAACCAAGCCATAGACAGCTTCGCTATAAAAATAATGCGAGCGTAATCTGAGTATGTCCAAGCAACGGCATACAGCATTACCTTGGTTCTGTCCAGCTAGGTGGCATTTGCATATTTTTAAATCGTGAGCATGATAGTTGGGACCCCCTGTATACGCAGACATATGCATGTTTTATCAGCTACACTGAATGATAATTCATAAAACACCCCGCCAGTTAGAAACACCACTTTATGCTGTTTCTCAGAAAAAAGTATTGAAACGCAAGTATCCTAACGTCATTGCATATGATTACTTAAAATTCACATATTATATAAGGCAGTCTTATATAAAATATAAATGTATCTCCTACTGCCAACAATAAAACACTGTATAGGAATAGTTGGTGCCTAGCACTTTGAAGTAAAATTGTGCAATGCCATTTGGAGAGAGAGAGATCTCCGAACAATGGTGACAAACGCAGCTATCCCACTATTGAAGAAAGCAAGCTGAGCATATTTTAAGAACACATTCAAAAAACCATGTTCTTTGCTTTCTTTTTCAGACGTACGACTACGTATTCTATAGCCAGAAATGAGCCACAAGCCACAATCAAAGCTGTCGCTATTTAAATTTTTAATAAATTGCGGGGTTTTACCTGCCATAACCACGATCAGATTATGCAGTACGCAGTAGAGGGGGACTCCGGAATAATTTCGACCACCTAGGATTCCTTAACGTGCACCTGAATATAAGCACACGATCGTTTTCTGCATTTTTCCCTCATCGAAACGAGGAGCACCGCCACCGAGATTGAACCCACGACTTCCAAACGTTATAGCCACTAAGCTACCGCAGTGGGTAAAACGGTAGCTATCGCACAACGAACTACAACCCATGCCTGACAATCGATAACTGAGCTAACATGCACACCACGTCCTATCGCCAAATGCTGACATTACGTTGGAAGGAAGCCAGAAAATCTCACCACTGAAACACCCAGTAGTAAATGCAATCATCACGAGCAAAACGTTATGCGAAACAAGTCACAAAAGCCAATGAAAATTTTCATTCGTAAGCATTCTTTGGCGAGTGCCTCAGCAAAATCTCTCACGTTAAATGTCTAAAGCCTTGTGTCTGCAAAAACATACCTAATTTGCGAAAAACCATTATTACAGTGTAAATGTAGATGATTGGTAGCTTTATAAACGATAAGTAACAGTTCAAAGCAAGAAAATTGATTAGGGAGAATACCCACTTGATCAGATTTATGCGTACACAGAGATACATAGGCCTCCGTAGAAAATGCATGGGAAGCCTATAAGAGTGGGCGAACTTGAAATTGGGGATATGCCAACTTAAAATTCGAGGGTGGCCCAACCTAAATTTTAGCGTGGACCAACTGAACTCTGGGGGTGGGCCAACGTAAATTTGGTGGTGGGCCAACTTGAAGTTTGGGCATGGGCCAACTTGAAATTGAGGGTATGAAAAGCTTAAAGATTTGGGGTGTGCCAACTTAAGTTTAATGGTGGGCCAACTTAAAATTTAAGGTTGGGATAACTTGAAGTTGGGGGTTGGCCAATTTGAAATTTTGAAGTGGGCCAACTGAAATTTGGGCGTCTTTTGAGCTTCAATGTATAAAAATACGTTTTGGTAAAACAAAGTGGAACGACAGTGCAGTTTTTCAGCAAGTTTTATAGGACTTATCTAAAAACCGGTGCAAAGCTTCAAAATTCGTTCAAAGTGGATTTACCTTGTGAAGTCTGTGCCTTCACTTCATGTACTGAAATACGGGCACTTAATTAGTTAAAAATTGATTAGTGAAATTTTGAATGAATTGAATTGAATTCTGGGATTTTACTTGCCAAACCCACGATTTCATTATGAGGCACATAGTAGTGCAAGACTCCGGTTTAATTTTGACCACCAGGGGATCTTTAACGTGCCACTATGCACGGGACATGGGCCTTCGTGCATTTTGCCCCCATCGACATGCGGCTGCCGTGGCGGGGATTTTATCCCGCGACGTCGTACTCAACATCGTAGCAGTGAACTTGTTAATTAGTGAATGGTGCATTTTGAATTCCAGTGGATGTCCACCTCGTCTAGTAATCTAACCAAATGGGTAGACTTGCACTATATGCCAACGGAGAAATGTAAAAATTCGGCTAACGTTAAAAAAAAACACCCGGTATAATCTTTCCGAGTCCCTTCGAAAACAGTGGTAATACTGAAATTGGCCTAAGTGCCGCTTTTAAAGATATACATGTACGCAAAGGTCAAATTTAAGCTACAGATTGCATCCCAGCCCCGGCGGCCGCATTTCGAAGAGGGGGAAAATGCGAAAACGCCCACGTCCCGTGCACTGGGGTTAGAGCGTCTCGATGCGCGCGCCCCCGCTTAGAGTGCTGCCATTCTTTGAAGGCGTCAATGCCGCCTGGCCTCGCCGTTGCCGGAGCGTCTGCCATGTTTGGGCCCTCACCGCGCTTCGGTTAAACGTGCAAGCGGCGCCAGCTGCCTCGTCACCCTTCTGATCCATCACGAGGTTCTCAAGATGCCTGGATGTTGCGTGCCACAGTGCACGAACCACTGCAGGAATGGCAGGAAGATGTCTTCTTTCCCAAGGGATCCTAAAGGAAGTCTCCTGTTGACGGTGAAGATCAAGCGTGACAAGTGGCGGCAGACGAACGCATCGCGTGTATGCAGCGTGACTGATGCAAGCTTTGTTGCTGTTTCCTACCACTTTTACTTTGTTACGCCTGGTACTTTAGGGTCATTTTTGAAATGCCGTGTATATTAGAAGTAACGCAGGCATGGATTAAATTATTACAATTGGTGTTTGCGGTTTAAGCTGCGCTTCGATGCCTCCTAACCATGCACCTATCGCAACTGAACACAAACGTTTGGCAAACTCGGAATGCCGAATCGTTTCATCGCGTTCGAACCATTTCCAGGAATTTGGAATTGTTCGGGGGGTCGGCTTGGAAAACGTACTTTCTTTGTCGCTATAGCACCTTCTTTTCTTTTTATAGATATCATCACGTTATTAGTGAACTGTGAGTGTTATTCACTCCGAATCATGCTTTTGCCGACCCAATGCAATATAAAAGCTTATTTTGCGTTATATGGTGGAATGATTTTCTAAAACTTCTTTTCCTGAGCGAACATCTGTCTACATTTTCATACGCTGTCATTAGTTTTAAAGCTGAATTCGTGGCGCTGAAAAAAATTTTGAAGCTTTACAGACAGTCGTTACATTACATTACATTACAGTAATTCACGCTGTAAGAATGACTGCAATTACATTGCAGTAATTCTTACAGTATTTTTTTAATGAGAAATAGAGCCACGCTTAATAACGAGACACGAAGAGGACCATGTCCGAAGTACTTGGAGCGGAGCAGCACCATAATTATATGAAATGTGACACCCTCGTTTGAATAGTCACCAACCTGCGTTAGCAGAAGGAAATCTGTCGTTTGTACACCGTAGACATGGCCTTCGTCCGCCCAGGGTTCGTTGACCAATGGTCGGCACTGTCCAAACAAGATAGACGCGCACAAATCGTAGCCGTGGTCGTCCTGGTTTCCGTTCTTTACCCCGATACTGTAGTCTCCGATGCGCGACGCCATTTTGATGAAGCAGATGCGCGACGGTGCAGTAGATAATCTGCGTGAGCAGAAGAAAATGCGTGAGTGGCACAGTCATGTTGGTGCCGGCCTCACGCCCTCATACTGTGAGCCATTCCTGTTTGTGAGCCCTTTCAGTTTTCATACTGTTTGTCCAGCCTGTGAGCACTTTCCGGACTGTTATAGGGTAGGAATAAAACAAACAAGAATGACCTACACACAAATGACTATTCGTATTCACAAACAGTTTGTTAAGAAAGTACAATATGCATTTCCATTCAAAACTCAGTGAAACAACACTCGCAAGTTTATTTCATAAGATTCAGCAGTTGCAAACACCTCTGAGTAACGTTTATTAATGCGAGAGCATTATATGCCCCATTACGCGAAAATCCAGCGCCGTCGTCGTCGGCAGTGTCACCGAGTACTGGTATCATAAATTGCCGACAGCGCAAAGAGTAAAAACACGTCACAAATGCTCGGATTGACGTCATATTCCTCAGCGAGGTTCCTGTAAACAAAGTAAATTAATGGCTTTAAAAAAATATGGTACATTTCGGTCTGGGTGGTAATCGAACTCGGGCGTACGGGGTGCGAGATGTGCACGCTTCTTGCTCACTACGTCATGATGATATATATATATATATATATATATATATATATATATATATATATATATATATATATATATATTTTTTATTTCCATCACTTTGCTTTTTATTTCCATCACTTTATTTCCATCACTATCGCTTTGCCAAAACTGATTAATAGCCCTACTGTGAAGAGATTCTTTCATAAGTTATATAAGTCATGTTACTTAAGGGTTAATAAAGCAGTTTCAGTTGACCCTCCCTGACGGAAACCAAACTGAGCATCATATATGTTGTTCTTTTTTTTTTTCTCAAAAATGTGATGCACATAAAATTAGGGGTAATTTATATAGGCCTATAAGTGAATAAAGTGTTCTTCTCACCACCCTTAAAAAATACAGTCATCCTAGCTCTTTTCGTCTAGTCCTGGAAAGCATCAAGAATCTTATTGAAAATATAAGCATAGTTGTAACATATTCTAGACATCGTTCACTGGGTTTATCTGAATATCATTGATGCCTAGAGGTTCGTTGTTCTTGAGATTCATAAACTCCGCGCACACTTCTGAATCATCGGTAGGACGCAAAAACGATGTTTCGGGGAAGGTCATCAAACACGGATTCTATAAGGTTACAACAGCTGAAACGCCAGTTATTATATTGCCACGTCACGTCTGGTCCGAGTCGAGCTATAGCTATTAAGTAAAGCTGCTCGCAATGCGCGCGTTTTGCACGCCTAAGTTGAGCATACAATCTGTTCTAAAGAACTCGTCCTTTCCAATTTGCGAAACTCGCGCGGAGTAGCTGTTGAAAGGCCACCACATGTAGATTTGCCTTTTGTACGCCCGGCCAACGAGTTTAACAATGCGTTGAAAAGGCACCGATGTGACAGGCATACGACGAACGCAAGGGCCACAAAATTGGTACTTCAGGTAGCGTAGTATAAAGTGCGACGCCGTAGAGCAGTCGACTTGAACGTCATATGAAGCACACGCTGGTTCTGCGTGTATTAATATGCATGAGTAAGATAAAGTAATAAGCAGTTTTCTCGAAAATGTAATGCGTAAATATAATTCATCAGACTATTAATTACGGTACTATAAAGGTAGCTTACACTAATTACTCCACAAAGTAAATAAATTACGGCAATTTCATTGCGGTAATGTCGATACTACATTCGTGATTTATGATGATGATCTAATCACATCTCCTTTGAAAGTGGGCAGTGACAAATAGTCGCCTAGCCTGCTTGATTTAATCAGGTGTGCTATATATGTTTTTATCTACTATTTTTGCATACATATCCTTAAGAAGAAGAAGAACGTAAACTTTACTATCAAATCGACAAGATTTGAGTCCGGCGTATTTTTAGTGGGTATGGGCACCCACCGCGGACGCGGTTCCGAGACCTTGTCTCGAAGCGGCTTCCTCGGCTCGCTGGACGGCCCAGAGCTGTACTGTCAGGTTCGAGCTGAGCAGTGCGGTCTCCCAACGCGAGCGGAGGCTGGCGGTGGAAGAGACGGAGGTGTCGACACTGCCCGAATTGTTTGTTATGTCCTGACATTCCCATAACATGTAAGTGTGGCAACCTCGCCACAGGATGTGCATCTGTTTGTAGTGTACATGTCTGGATACATGGCGTGCATGAGTCTAGGGTTTATGTAAGAATCAGTTTGTAATTGCCTGTAGTGTACTGCTTGCGCCCTGTCTAACCTAGCGTGAGGGAATGGGTATACACGTCTCTGTAACTGGTAGTGTGTCGCGATGTCGTGGAACTGGGCAGACGATCCTCCCACGCCCAGACGTTTGCAGTACCCCGCGGGGGCTCTTCCTCCGATGATGCTCGGCCTCGAGCAACGCGGTGAGCCGCTTCGTTGGGGGTGCTCAGTCCAGTGTGTGCCGGGATCCATAGCAAGTGCCTTCGGTTATCGACGTCGGCCTCTCCCTGGTGTATGGGATGTCGCTTGAGTATGTGATACGCCTCTTGCGATATGCGCCCATTTGAAAAATTGCGAATTGCCGTTTGCGAATCGCAGATCACGTATGTAGCCTTGGTTTGTGTAAGGGCCAGTGCTATGGCCGCTTCCTATGCCGCTTCGGCGTATGTCGTGTTCACGGTGACGCCCGTGAGGTGGTTACCTCGGTGGCTAGTAACTGCCGCCACGAAACTCTTCCTGTCTCGATAACGGGCTGCGTCGGTGAAGACTGCCTCCTTGTCGTTGGGAGTAACTTTGGTTCATGTGTTGCGCCCTGGCTTTACTTCTCCCCGTTAGTGTTGGGGGTGCATGTTGCGAGGCAATGGGGGCACGTATAGTTGCTCGCGCATGGTTCTTGGCATTTCCACTTTGATGCCGTGCTGCGTGTGGTATGTAATGCTCCTTAATCTTTCTTTTTTTTTTCTTCAAAATCTACCTTGTGCCGCCACCTATGACTGTAGCCGATGCTGTCGTATCAGACTCTTCCCTGCTTTTATTTCCACCAATACTCTAAACGTATCTTGCTTATCTCAACTGCTGATCTGTTGATGCTGCCGTCCGCTTTAAATCCAAGCTCTTATGGAACGTGTACGCTACCTACGCTTCTCACTTGGTGAATTCCTTCGCATTCCATTAGGGTGTGTTGAGTGGTCTCCGGATCTTTGCTGCAGCATACACATGCCTCATCTAGTTCCGAATATTTGCTCCGGTATGTTTTGGTCCTTGGGAAACCAGCTCGAGCATACTGAAGGTAATGGTTGCGCCGCGTAGCGGCGGAATCAGCAAATAACAAATCCAGGACAGGCATGATTGATTCTTGTGTAATTTATTCCAGGTAAGAAAAATGCAGCAGAATACTGATGAATTTGATGCTGACACACTTATTAATAACTTGAATTATTTCTCCTTACGGAACACTCTGCTCTATATCTTGTTCCTTTGGGATTTTATTGGCATGAAGGATCCATGCAAGCGAAGTGGTCGCACGGGTCTTACAACAGTGAAGTCATCATGTCTACGTTCGAAATTCTAATAAGCATGCGCGAGTAAGCCGTGTTTTAAACTATGACCGGGTGTCATTCCATCGTGTTTCCCAAACTGGGGAACACCAGTTTCGAAAATGTGCGGGGTGGTCATTTTCAAGTTTTCTGGAATTTTTATAAATCGCCTGTGGCATAAGTCTAATTATTGTCCTTGAGTTGGATTTTCCGAAGAGGCGGACATTACTATCACGAGAAATTGGAAGCACAGATTCAACTAATTAACAATAACTCAATACCTTCTTAATTAATTAGTTAACGCCGCATAAGCAAGTGGAACAACAGTGCACCCGCCGCGGTGGCTTAGTCAGCTAAGGCGTTGCGCTGCTGAGCACGAGATCGCGGGATCGAATCCCGGCAGCGGCGGCCGCGTTTCGATGGAGGCGAAATGCAAAAACGCCCGTGTGCTTGCGTTGTAGTGCAGGTTAAAGAACCCCAGGTGGGCAAAATTAATCCGGAGCCCTCCACTACGGCGTGTCCCATTGAAACGGGGCGGTGACAAATAGTCACCTAGCCTGCTTGATTTAATCAGGTATGCTATACATGTATTTATCTAGCATTTTTGTATACATTTCATTAATAACCTGCCGAGGAGGCTAATGCCATCTGGATGGTGTTTTTGCAAGTAACCTACCCGGGCACGCCGCTGTTGTATGGTAAAAATGCTGGAAAAGGGGTTTGTGTTTCCCCGTAACAGAATTATGTTTTCTCGTACATTCAAATTGCAATCCGATGCTATCATGTCTGTACGTTGCGGTTACGTCGTACTTAACAATTTTTCTGACGGATTTTACTTTGAGTAATTCAATTAGTTCACTAACAAGCCTGCGCCACGCGGAGGGCCTGCGAGGTCGGGGTGGCTCAGGATTATTTTCTCAGCCGCGGACGCCGGCGCCGACGCCCCATTTTCTGCTAAACGGGGCCCTTAACGCTATCGCATTAAAGTTCTAAAGTCTCACAAGCTTTGGTTCTGGTGTAACATTCTTGTTATCGCCGACTCTCCCGTCAGTTCACAGCGGGTTGGAATGGCATAAGAGGAGGCGACCGACACGAGAGCTCGCGTCTGTCGTCTCCCCCCCTTCCAGAGCACTGTTTCTACGCATAAGTACGTAGTAACCAGCCCAAGTCCGCACAGTGATGTAGTTTCCTTCGCGGACTTCGAAGGTTTAAATGCTGCGGTGGCGATGCATATATGGCCGCGTTTCTCCAGCATGTCGCGTCTCGCGTGTCAAGGTGTTTTACAGCGAAGCTTTCTTAGCGAGCGCTTCCGGAGTTTGTTGATCGTCGCTGCTGCAGTTGGTGTTTTGCTGAGTCGCTCACAGACCGAAAAGAGAAAACTTACGCGTGCGATGGTGGGATCTAACCGCGGTGTCCCAGCCAGACAGCCCAATTTTTTAGCCAGACATTAAACCACAACGGCACTCTTACATTTCTCGTGCCCCATACAAGTATAGCTCACTGAGACAATTGGCGCGTGCAGCCCATGTGTGCGCCAGTTTCCATTAGACGCTCGCCCTTTCGCGTGAGAGCTTTGTGGCGAAAGAGGGGGCGGGGGGGTCTACAGTTTAGATGCCGTAGACCAGTTGTTCTCGGCCCTGGATGTGTCGGGAACGCTTTGTGAACCGGTGGAAGTGATGGCGGACTCCTTTCAGTGTGACGATGCGGGTATAGGGGGTTCAAAAGTTTGTTTTCTTTTCGACTAACAAAATTGACGACGAACAATGTGACGTCTTTTACCTTGTGCGGATTGCTGCTGCAGTTCCGGGACGGATCCCGGAAATGGAAATGAGTGAAGCTTCACTGGCCACCAAAAAACGCGCAATTTTACTTTATCTTTGTAGGGGTGTGCGAATATTTAAAATTTTCGAATACAAATCCTTAAGCTTCAAATGTTCAACTGAATATGGAATAAAGCGCGTGCTTTTATTAGCAAGTTGTGTTAAGCTGATATGTTGCAACATTTCAATTACACGTCGATGTTACCAAACTAAACTAGTGAGCCATTATACTAAAACATCGTGCATTTGGCTCATGTTAACTTGGAAAATTGAGTAATTCCCACTAGCTGTCCTCGCCTACCCGTGCCTTACTATTTCGGCATCAAATGCCCGTAAACTCGGAGCCATTTGACCATGTGCCAGTCGTCACTCATCGCACTTGCTGTCACGCAACAAGCTCAGAATTGATAGTGGCGCTGCAAAAAAAAAAAAAAAAAGAAAAAGCAAAAGTGCGTTCTCGCTGTCCGCAAGCCCATGCCTCTTGCTACTCAGAGGCTGGCTTTTCCGCAATGTTCAGGCGTTTAGTGGCTAAGTGTGCCTTACAAGTAAAATTTCGCCAGCAGCACGAAATTATCACACAATGCAGCACAATATCGCCCCAATATTCTTAGAATGGAAACAAATGCTAAGAACCATGTTTGCTCCCACACAGCCAGCAATATGTTCTATTTGATTCGAATATCTGGTATTTTGCGAATCGAATTCAAACATTAATATTACTTTTTCTGTTTCTTTTTTCAGTTTTTTGCGAGCGTGGGTTTTGTGGACCCCAGAAATTGCTTCGCGGACTCCCCGCGTCCGCAGACCCCCACTTTAGGATAACCACTGCTGTAGATGGTTGCCAGACGCGTTCGTTGCCGAAATCCACTGCGCGTTTTTTATCGACATGTGTCGCTTTGTCGTTCAACTAATCATCAAAGCTTCGCTTACACCGGTTCCAACAGTGCCTGGGAACTTTATTTCTTTCTCCTTAAAAAATCACAAATTTCTTCAAATACGGTTTTTCTGCGGTTTGCGTACATTTATAACCGAACGTTTATTTACCATCATTCTGAATAAAAAAAGAAATAAATAAACAACACAAGCACCAATGTTTTCTTTTTTTTATGATTGAACAGCAAGCGGCGCACTCCACTCATTAGGGTAGTTATTTCTTTTTGCTTAGGTTCATCCTTCAAATCTCTCACAAGTGCCTTGTCCTCCGTTCCCAGTAGTGATGGTACAGTCGCACGCTGTAATGAAGAACAACGTATGTAAACTGCTTAAGTACCTAGGGCGATGAGCGTCTTTGTTTAGTGAAGTAACCAGCAAAGGAACCAACAGCTCCAAAAGCCAAAGAAGCAATAATATTTATGTATCTGTAAATAAGGATGTGAGAACTGCATATTCAATATTCTCAAATGTCTGAATAGGTGACGATTACCAAAAATTGCATGAAGCGCACATCCATGCAAACAGTGGCAGATTGATTACGACTTCAATTGCCCGCTGGATGCGTAGACCACGGAGTTTTCGCGCCCACAACAGCGACGGGCAAATAGTGGAACGTATTGCGCTGTACATTCGGAGGCCAATCTAAGCATTACTGTTGCGGACGAGGATGACATTGCGTGTATTGCACAGAATATGTTGTTGGGAAGATGGCGGTGTATTCGGGTGTAACCCTTCGTCGGCACGCTCTTGAGAACAGCATCGAAGACGCAGTTAAAAAATTCACCGACGATTAAGATACTCCCTTATGCGACATTTGAGCGCAGCTCTGTATGTGTTTTCATTTCGCGAGATATTGGCTGGCGCGGACAGTCTGTCTCGTGCGACCCGTTGCACACGGCGATAAATGTGGCGCCTCGCTGCCTCGCTAATCCGGAGATCGCGAGAGCCAGCGCGTGGGTGACGCGTGGGCGCGATTCACAGCAGCCACCGCCGACAGACCTGCCAGACGACGCGCGCTACTCTGGCGCCATCTCGTAGCCGTAGTCTCCGCACTACCCTTTTTTTCTCACGCTTTCGCCATACCCTCCTCCGCTTTCCGCCTCATGGTTCCGCTGCACCCTCCTCTCCGCTTTCCGCCTCGCGTCTCTCATCTCCCGCGGTGCTCCGCGTTCGCCTTCATCTTTCGCTGTGCATGCTCGTTCGCTCGGCGCCCCCGCCGACGCTCGCCGCAGAAACGGGCATCTAAGAGATGCGCTCTAACACCGGAAGCATTGACAATGTCGCCGCCAGCATGTCGTAACAACTTCACATAGCCTTTACATACTACACTACACGATTCAATGCCGCCAAGGCACGAGGTCGCGGGATCGAATCCCGGCCACGGCGACTGCATTTCGATGAGGGCGAAATGCGAAAACACCCGTGTACTTATTTTTGGCGCACGTTAAAGAAACCCCCGTGGTCCAAATTTCCGGAGTCCCCCACTACGGCGTGCCTCATAATCAGAATATGGTTTTGGCACGTAAAACCCCATAATTTAATTTTTTAAAGCCGCCAAGTGCTCGGTATATCAGCGCTGGAAATGGGCCGGGGAAAAAGCTTTCACTCAAATCCCGTCGGTGTCACTGCGCTATTTTGCTTCTGACATCAATTGTAGAGGAAGTTTTGCCTACAGAGTTGAATAATTCATGGCCAATTTGCCCCACTTCGGATATACGCCACCACCACTGAGGAAACCAGGGACCTTCAAGATCACTCATCGAGCCTGAAAAAAAAAAAGAATCCAGGCACACAGCAACTCCGTCATCACTGGCACCATATATATAAGTTGGGTGTATGCTTTATTTTATCCAGTGTTGCCAGTCCCCCTCGTGGGTACGAGCCACGTTTTGAGGCAACGACAACAACATTGATTTATAAAGCAATGAATCATTTTTTTTATAATTGGGCCCTCAAGGCGCACTTTTGCCGTCGGGGGTGATGTTCCGCACAAAGTGTTATCGCCGCGCGCCGGTATGATATGAGTGAAAGCGTATGAGGGGAGGCGACGATCGCGGCTCAGTCTGCCGCGAGCAATTACGGTTGCATAAGCTGCAGTTGCCGGGAAGCGGCAACTGTGTTGTCGGTCTATATATAGTATAACGCTCGCGTCGCGGCTCTGCCAGTCGGTACGGTTATCGGTGCGATGCCTCAATATATGGCGAAATGAAAAACACGTATACAGACAGCTGCGCTCAAATTCCGCATTAGACAGTATACCGTAATCGCTCGTGATTTTTTTTTCCCCCAGCTGCGCTCCGCGTTCGCTCTCATCTCTCGCTGTGCTCGTTCGCTCGGTGACAACTCTCGATGCCAACGCCCACGATCGCCGTAAGAACGGGAGCCTTAAGAGTTGCGCTCTAACAGATAGGCAGGTAGAAAGGGAGAGAGAAAGCAAGTAAATTCAGTATACTTACGCTTTCGGCAGGGGCAGCCTTCTGTATGACTCGCCTTATCCTCCCCAAGTCTCGTGTTGAAGGACTGTCCTGCTTTGCAGGTTTGGCCGCATGCAGGTTTCTCTGCGCAGATTCCGGAACCTTGCCCATTTCCTCCCACCAGACAACAAGATTGATTTGTGTTACCGCAGTCGTTATTACTGTTGCAA
Organism: Dermacentor silvarum; assembly: GCF_013339745.2. Taxonomy (NCBI): domain Eukaryota; kingdom Metazoa; phylum Arthropoda; class Arachnida; order Ixodida; family Ixodidae; genus Dermacentor; species Dermacentor silvarum. The sequence goes on from NC_051163.1 coordinate 20,705,208, forward strand.
CTTTTCTGATTGACCTGTTGGAAGATTCGTCATGTGCAGCATAGCAGAGTATTAGTAGGAGCACAGTAGTGTGTGAGAGAAATCAATCGGGTCTTATGCGCCTGCGGTCAGCTTTTTCTACATACAAAAAAAAAAACGATATCAAAATTTTATACAGTGAAGAATTAGTATCTCACGAAGCTATCCGTATAGTATAAAAAACACGTGAGCAAGCATTGTGTTTCGTTATCAAAGAAAAAAGGACCATCTGTGCGGATAATATTCAATTTATTTAGAAGCATTTTTATCTCCCTTCAACCCCGCCTAAATGAACAGAGCTCGCATATCGAAGGAATAGACCAAGAATAGATAGAGGGAAATGCATCTTATCCATTTAGTCACCCGCCGTGGTTGCTCAGTGGCTATGGTGCTGGGCTGCTGAGCACGAGGTCGCGGGATCGAATCCCGGCCACGGCGGCCGCATTTCGGTGGTGGCGAAATGCGAAAACGCCCGTGTACTTAGATTTAGGTGCACGTTAAAGAACCCCAGGTGGTCCAGATTTCCGGAGTCTCCCACTACGGCGTGCCTCATAATCAGATCGTGGTTTTGGCACGTAAAACCCCATAATTTAATTTTTTTTTTATACTTTGAATCATGTGCCTGAATTAGTGTCTACTCCTCGAGAAGAGGCCGCATCGGCTTCCGAAGCTCAGCAACGTGTAAACAGGACTATAGGACAGACCAGCAAAGATGGCCTTCCTTCTTTTCGAGGAACTAAAGTTTCGAACTTCAATCCCAGCAGCACAGCAAGAGATCAGTGTTGAGCAACAGAAAGCTGTATTGTGAGTTTGTCATGTTGATCTACAATTTCCTCATTGACACTTTTCATCTAATTATAATAATCGAAAAGCCAATTAAGGCTAATTATGTGATTAGACGGAGTGCAAAAAAAAACAATCTGAGTATCTCCAAGTGATTTTGGCAGCGACGGTCACGGCAGCCGGAACTCCCGTTCACTGAGCGGCATTCTTCGCTTGCGCGATTGTGGCGGCCATCTAGTATCGACGTACTCTCCTGGTTATCGACGAAGTTCCGGGGATTTTCAACACGTGTGCCTGGACTATCTTGTCGATCAACGGCAGTGCCCCGTCGTTGTGACCACGTGAAACCAGCTGCTGCGCCAGTGTAGACCAGCAAGACACCTAATGGAGAGCCTATTTAGGCTCGACAACGTTCGCCTCTAGCGTCGTTTGGCAGCGGCGGTCGCGGCAGCAGGAACTCCCCTCCACTGAGCAGCATTCTTCGTTTGCGCAGGTTGGTTGAGTACTGTTTGTACCATTGACTTGCTCCCACTCTTGTTTCCGCGGTTGCTGCTGCCGCTCATTCAATTGTTTTATCGTGATTTTGCTGTTGCATGATGACCTCGAACGCCGAATTGGCGCGCGAGAAAATTGCACCAGCTTCGTGAAAGTGGCTCTGTCAATCATGAACACTTTCTATGAAGAAATGAAAAGCGTCGTCGAGGCCTGTCCACTCCGGGAAGGTGGTTAACCGGCGAAGCTGAAACGTGCGGCCCCGGTGTTTATCCCTGGGTTAATGCCGAGGGTTCATTAAAGTATTTCTCAATTATGAGGTTACACACACGTTCGGCTGCGACGAAGAGAACGACGTCACTGACGGTATGCCCGCGGTCGGCCGTTGTCGCTTGCGTTCGATGTCTCGAGTTTGCTCGGCGGCATGGTTAGCAGCATTCGCCCGCCATTGCCGCTTGCGATTCTTCGAAACTGAATTGCTTCAAAATTAAATCTGTCCGTCACGTAAGACAATGAATGTCTCGTACCCCCCTTGAGCAATGGCTCATACCCACGTAAACCG
>NC_051163.1:20707162-20745683 GCF_013339745.2 Dermacentor silvarum
AAAAAAAAAGAGAGAACTACAGCTGGCGATTTTGCGTGGATTATTGGCATCTAAACAAGGTAACAAAAGAGGACGTCTACCCGCTACCACGCATTGACGATGCCCTGGATTGCCTCTATGGAGCCCAATATTGTTCGTCCATGGACCTTCGCTCCGGATGCTGACAAATTACTGTCGATGACACGGACCATGAGAAGACGGCTTTCATTACTCCCGACGGCCTTTATCAGGTCAAAGTGGTGCCTTTCTGGTTATGTAATGCCCTCGCCACATTTGAACGTATTATGGAGGCCATCCTACACGGTTTCAAGCGGTTGATCTGCCTCTGTTACCTGGACGATGTGATAGTTTTTCTCCGACTTTTGTAACGCACCTCGAACGCCTATCGACGGTCCTATCTTTTTTTTTCCGTCAGGCGGGGCTGCAACTCAATTCATCCAAATGTCACTTCGGTCCTCGTGAAAACTGTGCTTGGACATCTCGCCGATTCTTTTGGTGTACGCCTTGGTCAAGATAAAATACGGGCAGGGAAGGACTTTCCCCTGCCAACGTGCGCCAAGGACGTTCGCAGCTTCTTGGGCCTCTCCTCTTAATTCCGTCGGTTTGTCCGCAATTTTGCGGATCTTGCAGGCCCTCTTAACTAGCTCCTCAAGAAAGACGCTGCCTTCATTTGGGGCCGTGAGCAAGCTGGTGCTTTCACCGCGCTGTACCGATGCCATTGGCCACGGTATTGAAGCTATCCTGGCCCAGAACCTGCAAGGGCAATGTGACAGACCGATGAAGACATTTAAGATTAATCCGAAGAAGACGACGCTCTTCGCGAGCTAACTACGATCTTGTCAGCCTCTACAGTTATTGTGAATTCCATCTAAATATAATTCTTACTTCTTTTTCTCCGTAACAATGTTTACTTTATGATGCTACATCCGATTCAGGCGTGTGCGGCGCTCTCCCGACGCGAAATGCGCCACGATCTGCAAAAAAAAAAAAAAAATACGGTAACGGCTCGGAAGTTCGTAATGGAATTCCAAGATAGCACCCAGTGAGACCCCTATCCGTAACCTTCCAGACGCGTTGCGATTCTAAGAAGATGGAAGGATTAACTGGTTAGCAGTCGAGATAAGTAAGAGCCGGTTAGAGTATTCGAGATTGATAGAACCGCAGTCACTGCAAGCGTGCGTATAGCAAAACCTGATTAGATCAAGCAGAATAGGTGACTATTTGTTTACATCCTATTTATAAAGGAACATCATATTAATCATCACCAGCATGGGCACTCGGGCGCCTGGAGCTACGTCCCTTGCTGAGACCAATCAACAGAGCTTGCATGTAGGCTACCTATACGACGAGAGCGCTTCGCTCGAAAAGCGAAGCATCGATTGCGACAGCAAATTAGTGGCCAGCTATACAAAGTAATGATAGTAGTTTTATCGGCCGTTTATACCTGCAAACATTTGCTAATTAAATTAACAAGCATGGTGTAGGCGTGCACAGGCAAACATCACACTTGGTGAGCGCAGACACGCTGTCAAAACGCTGGCGTGAGAAAGCGCGGCCTCAGCAGCGAGCGAAGTGACCTTCGTGCTGTCTATCGCTTCAACACAAACTGAGCGGCGAGAACGCAGCACGCACAAGTGTATGAGCCGTCGAAGCGCCTAGAATTTGCCCTCAACGCAGATCGCTTTAAGATATGGCGCTCGCGGTAGTGGAACACACAGTTACTGCGGGAGTACGACGCCCTCCTCCCTCGCCTGCCCCCGGAACCTAGCGCGCGACAGAAGACGGCGGGCTTCCTTCGTGCTTTCCTCCCTTGCGCGCGCGCGAAACTGAGCCGCCATCGTCGGCTTCCCTCGTACGCGTTCACTCTATCATACGGTGCGCGGCGGTGGTGTTATCGCCGTTGGACTTTGTGCGGAACATCACGCCGACGGCAAAAGTGCGCCTGGAGGGTCCAATTATAAAAAGTGATTTATTACTTTATAAATCAATCTTTAAGGTGCCGGTGCCGGTGATGACGGAGTTGCTGTGTCTGGCCATTTTCTTTTCGGGCTCGATGAAAGATATTGAAGGTCTCTGTTTACCTGAGTGGTGGTGGCGCATATCCGAAGTGGGGCTTTGGCCATGAATCATTAAACTGTGTAGACAAAACTTTCCCTGCAATTGATGTCCCAAGCGAAATAGCGTAGTGCCACCGACGAGATTTCAGTGAAAGCTTTTCCCATGGTCTATTTGCAGTGCTGATGTACCGAGCACTTGGCGGCTTAAAAAAATTAAATTATGGGGTTTTACGTGCCAAAACCGCGATCTGATTATGAGGCACGCCGTAGTGAGGGACTCCGGAAATTTGGACCACCGGGGTTTCTTTAACGTGCACCTAAATCTAAGTACACGGGTGTTTTCGCATTTCGCCCCCATCGAAATGCGGCCGCCGTGGCCGGGATTCGATCCCGCGACCTCGTACCTTGGCGGCTGTGAATCGTGTAGTGTAGTATGTAAAGGCTGTGTTACGACATTCTGTCGGCGACATTGTCAATGCTTCCGGTCTTAGAGTGCATCTCTTAGATGCCCGTTTCTGCGGCGAGCGTCGGCGGCGGCGCCGAGCGAACGAGCCCAGCGAAAGATGAAGGCGAATGCGGAGAGCACAGCGGGAGATGAGAGACGTGAGGCGGAAAGCGGAGAGGAGGGTGCAGCGGAACTATGAGGTGGAAAGCAAAGGAGGGTATGGCGAAAGCGTGAGATGAAAAGCCTATTACGGCGACGATGGCTACGAGATGGCGCCAGAGTAGCGCGCGTCGTCTGGTAGGTCTGTCGGTGGCGGCTGCTGTGACTCGTTCCCAGGCGTCACTCACGCGTTGGCTCTCGCGATCTCCAGAGTAGCGAGGCAGTCGCGCCACATCGCCGTCTGCAACGGGCCGCACGAGACAGACTGTCCGTGCCAGCCAATGTCTCGCGAAACGAAAACACATATAGAGCCGTGCTCAAATTTCGCATAAGGGAGTATCATAATCGTCGGTGAATTTTGTAATTGCGCCTTCGATGCTGTTTTCAAGAGCGTGTCGACGAAGGGTTGCACTCGGCACGCGAATACACCGCCATCTTCCCAACAGCATATTCTGTGCAACACACACAATGTCATAATGCTTAGTTTTGGCCTCCGAATGTACAGCGCAATACTTTCCACTATTTTCCCGTCGCTGTTGTTGTGCGAAAACTCCATGGTTTACGCATGCAGCGGGCAATCAAATCTGCCACTGTTTGCATGGATGTGCGCTTCATGCAATTTCTGGTAATCGTCACCTATTTAGACATCTGAGAATATTGAATATCAAGTTCTCACACATCCTTATTTACGGAGACATAAATCTTATTGCTTCGTTGGCTTTTCGAGCTGTTGGTTCCTTTGTTGGTTCATTAAACGAATGCGCTCATCGTCCCTGGTATTTACGCAGTTACATACGTTGTTCTTCATTACAGCGTGCGTGTGTACCATCACTACTGGGAAAGGAGGGCAAGGCACTTGCCTGACAGTGTGAAGATGAACTTAAGCAAGAAGAATAACTACTCTAATATGTGGAGTGCGCCGCTTGCTGTTAAATCATAAAAAAAAATACAACTTTGGTGCTTGTGCTTTTCCTTTCTTTCTTATCAGAATGATCTAAATAAACGTTCGGTTATAAATGTTTGCCTAACGCAGAAAAACAGTATTTGAAGAAATTTGTGATTTTTTAAGGAGAAAGAAATAAAGATACCAGGCACTGTGGGAATCGGTGTAAACGAAGCTTTGATTAGTTGAATGAAAACAGCACATGTCGATAAGGGACGCGCAGTGGACTTCGACAACGAACGCGTCTGGCAACCGTCAACGGCAGTGGTTCTCAAATGGGGGTATGCGGACCCCAAGAGGTCCACGAAGCCATTTCTGGGTGTCCGCAAAACCCACGCTCGCAAAAACAGATTATTTTTGAAATCTTCGAATTCGACTCGGAAAGTTATAGATATCCGAATAAAATCGAATATATTACTGGATGTACCGGAGCACACATGGTTCATAGCATATGTTTCTATCCAAAAGTATTGGGGCGATGTTGTGCTGCATTTTGTGATAATTTGGTGCCGCTGGCGAAATTTCACTTGTAAAGCACACTTAGCCACTAAACGTTTAAACATTGCGGAAAGGCCGGCCTCTCAGTAGCAAGGGGCACGGGTTTGCGGACAGCGGGGGTGCAGTTTTTTTTTTTTTTTTTTTTTCCAGCGCCACTCCCAGTTCTGGGCTTATTGCCTGACAGCAAGTGCGATGAGTGACGACTGGCATAGGGTCAAATGCCTCCGAATTTACGGGCATTTGATGCGGGATAATAAGGCACAGGCTGGGGAGGACGGCTAGTGGGAATTACTGAATTTTCCAAGATAACGTGAGCCAAATGCACAATGTATTATTATAACGGCTCACTATTCTAGTTTTGTAACATTGGCAATGTAATTGCAATGTTGAAACATATCAGGTTAACCCAACTTGATAATAAATGCACGCGCTTTATTCGATATTCAGTTCAACTTTCGAAGCTTAAGTATTTGTATTCGAAACTTTTGTATATTCGCACACCCCTAAAAAGATAAGATAAATATTGCGCGATTTTTGAAGACCAGTTAGGCTTCACTCATTTCCATTTCCGGGATCCGCTCTCGGAACTGCAGAAGCTAAGAGACGCACAAGGTAAGAGACGTCGTTGCCAATTTTGTTAGTCGAAAAGAAAAACCTTTGACCCCCCCCACCTTGTCACTGCAAGGAGTCCCCCATCACTTCCACCGGTTCACAAAGGGTTCCCGTAACATCTAGGGTAGAGAACCACTGCTCTACAGCATGCATCTAAAGCTTCGGCTCCGAAACACCGCCTGTTGCATATTAACTAATTCTAGTCCTATAGACCTGGATTATTCAGAGACGTGGACATAACTTGTATGAGGAATCAAACAGCATATTTAAGTAATTAAAAGCATTCACTAATTAACTTCGTTACTTAACGGCACATATTGCAATATAAGTATTATAGCCGATGAGTTATCTAGGCGTATCCGCTTGGAATGAATTGCCAGGATGACACCAGTTTGGAGAATTGCGGCATGTTACTTTTTTCGTTACTCTTATTCTTGCAAGCATGATGCTATTGCCCGCGTACCCATGCGAATAACGTTTCATTTTTTACGTTCTTTCCTTGCGCGGGCTCATTTAGCGCGTTTCTACGCACTCAGTTACCGTAATACCATTCCCGAACGCTATAGCACCAGAGATAGGCCGCGCTGGTGAGTTTGATACGTTAGTTTTTGCATTATCTAGCTGCCCAAGCACAAAGAAACGCTCAAAGATGGGTAAGCTCCATGCAGCACCACACTGTTGAAGTTAAATAGAGTTTAAGCGCTTTGCGTGGAAAATGAACGCAAAAAACTACAGCGCGTAGCAGACGACCCTCGCTTCCCGCGCGCTTCGCGAGCTCGAAAAGCCCACGGGTCCGGAGCAGCAGCGGCGCGGCGCGGCAGTTCACCGAAAAAGGCCCTCGCCGGAGCCGGCGCTTTGGACATGACATGACAAGAACTTTATTTCAGTCCTGAGGAACTAAGATCTAGGCGAGCCGAAGGCTCCCCCAGATTAAGTCGGTGGCTCCGCCCACGATGGGACCGGGAGACCAAGTCCCGTCGCGATGTCGTGGGCCCTCTGGACAGCCTGGTGTTGGATTTGAAGATTGCTGCTCTTGAGGGATTGGACACTCTCCCATATTCTAGGTCACTCTATTCTAGGTGGTTTCTTTCGCAGGGGGCGCTCGAACGCAATCATATGGTTCGCATGAATGCAAGGCTTGGAAGCGTGGCTGTATGGCTGAGTGGTTACGGCGCTCGCTTCGGGCACATGCGTACGCAGGTTCGAGTCCCGCCCTGGCTAGAATTTTTTTTTAAATATCGCGCTCCCCCCCTCCTTTTTTTTCCTCGCTGTTGGCCAGCGCGGTCGCTTGAACCCCGGTGCCACGGCGGCAGCCGTGGTGCCGGGCGCCGACGCGAAGCCGCGGTCGTTGGGGTGTTGCGGAGCGCAGCGTAGCAACACCCCAAATAAAAAAAAAATACTGCTCCAGTCAGGTAGACTGCTCCCTCCCCGATAGTGAGATTATATTTGGATCATCAAAACAGTGATGCGTTTATAATAACACCGATCCCAACAGCAGGCTAGTCACCACCAGCCCAGCGTTTTCTCAGTCAACGCCTCCTCCGTTCCAACGGCGGCGGCTACAAACATGGTACGCGCGAGCGGCGCAGCGTGGCGCCAGCGGTCGAGCGCTGTATCTACTAGCAATTGGAAATACGCCCCCCGGGACACGCAGTGGGTGCGGGAGGAGGCGTTTACTGGGAGGCGTCTTGTGGCATGGTAGATGGTAGGGTGCGGGACCGGAGTTCCAGGATGATTGTCTGAGGGTACCCAGCACACTCCACCAATTCTAAGGGTGTTTATTTGGAAGAGTTCGGAGCAGCGCAACGTCGACGGGCAGGACAGTTACAGCTTCAAAGCACGAGAGCCGTTGCTGAGCGAGAGCGCTCGACCCACTAGCGTTTAGATCCAGTAGCGCTGAACCCACTAGCGTCTGTCTTCTTCGCTACAGGTGGAATAAATGCTCTCACCGGATTTGAAGCAAACGGCGAACGCTTTAGGAGGTCTTGGACATAGGCCTGGTGTGGGGAAAAGCAGATAATACCCCCTCTGCCAAACTGGCAGACCTCGGTGATGCTCTGGAAATGATCCGTCGCCGATCGCAGTTCTGCTTGAATCGCTTTCGGGTTCTTCATTCGAATGATGCCATCATTAGTTGGGACTAGAGCCACAGGAACTGACATGACGCCGTTGCGCAGAAAACGATCCACAGTTAAGTCCTCTTGAGGAATAGAAGCGGACCAGGGAAGAGCCCCTGGCCCTGGTGAAGAAAAGGGCATCTGTCTGATTAGCACCAAAATCAATTGCTAAACAACTATAACACTAGCGAAACAGTTAACTATGAATGATAAATAGGCAGCTACTTAATCCTTGGCCACAACCCCGAGAGAAGGCGAGCTGCGCAAAGGAACGTGACAAAGGTTCTGACAGCTGCGAGCTTCAGGCAACGGCCAGATTTGGTTTGGTTTGGTGCCTGTAGATATAGCACAACCCACTACGGGGGATTGGCCATGAATCGGGCGGCAGTGGGAAGAAAAATGAAGGCCAGAGTCTTCGCCTTCCTCTCGTTAGTGTCCCCTTCTTCTTTCCCTTCACCGTAACAATATCGCAACGCACAGGCTTTTCCATTACACTAAAAATATTCGCAGTACGCTTCGCAGTATGCGAAACAGCCTTTATGCAGCATAGTGATCGCGTTTGTTCCTCGATCTATTCTTGGCGTTGAGAACGAGTTTCGGTCCTATGACGCAAATGCAAACGTCCCGAAACCGTGTTTCATTGTTAGCGGCCGAACAAACACATAGGTTTCATAGCACACTACCTTGTATCAATACGAATCTGAAGTAGCCATGTGCACAGACTTTCAGCTTTGTGCGGTTCAACGTTGTTTTGCTGAGAAGCAACAGAAGACGGTGTTTAATGGATTATCCTTCAGTTTATATAGCTCATAAAACAAATACACATCTGCGTATATATGTATGCTCCCGTAGCGCGGTAGCAGAGATCAGAAGAAAATGAATACCTGCGCGGGCATTCTGTGGATTGTTTTTGTCAAATTGTGGACCGATGCCTTAGTGGCTGAAGCGGTGGTGAGATACTCTAATATACTTTTCCAGCTATAGTTATTTTCTTGGTCAAATGGTTTTACAATCAACACCTTGTTGCGGTTTAAGGCTTTTAAAAACTCGGACCGATTGCGACGGTACGGTGTTTATATTGCTTAAAATTATGGCTGTAACTATTTTTGTGCCGGAATTGTTCTTCACAAGGGGCTTTACCTATGTAGCAGCATCGACGTCGAAGAGGATGAAGAGAACGGCGGCTGGCTAGGGACAGCCGTGTTTTAAGGCAACAACAACAACAGGCGATTGCCTAAAAAGCGAAGTGGGTGCGTGGCTCATGTCACGAGCGGCCTGTGCGAGGCGCAGTGGAGATTTTGTCCGCAGAGGCGAATGACCGTCAGCTAGGCCTTCTGTTCTGTAAAAAAAAAAAAAATACTCCTGTCTATTGCGGCTCGTCATCATCACTGACTTTGCACGCCGCAAGATTGGTGATCACGGACAGAGGACATGGCTGACGACAACTGCAAAGCTTCCAATGATCATCGCGGAGCCACCGCCATGGACGACAGCGATCGAACAACCCCTGCACCACAGCATGGCGTGGCCGCTCTTTCGCTGAGGTTACCCCAGTACTGGCCAGTGGACACCCAACTCTGGATCGCTCAAGTAAACAGCCAGTTCGCCATAGCGCGAGTCACGTAGCAGACTCAAAAATTCAACCATGTACCCTCGCTGTCGCCCGAGATTGCCACCGAGCTTCGGGACCTGATCCTTCAACCCCCGGCGACAGACCCTTTCGACATCCTTACGAGCGAACTCGTCAAACGCACGACAATGTCGGAACAGCGTCGGCTGCAGCAGCTTCTCCAAACTCAAGAGCTCGGGGATCGCAAACCTTCGCAGCTCCTGCGTCACTTTCAACAGCTCCTTGGAGACAAGGCAACTGCCTTCGATCGATATTTGCTTCGAGAAATGTTCCCACAACGTTTGCGCCCACCTCCGTCCACATGGTGCTGGTGACCGCTGGCAGTTTGCCCCTTGTTCCAGCTATCCCAACTTGCTGACTCCGTCATGGACGCATTAAGTCCCGCGGTTTCACTCGTGGAACGTTCCGACGCATCCACTGTGCAACCCTCGCCCTCCCTGCGAAGCCTGCGTGATCGGTATAACGCAGCGCGAAAGTGCACGGCAGCCTGTAGTTTTCGGGAAACTCTCCGTCGCACCACTGGAAGCGGCGAGTGGTGCTCGTGCAGAACTCAGCCGCTCATTCTTCGCGACTTTCATAACCACAGAACTGCGTTTTCTCGTGGATACTGGTGCGGGGGTCAGTGTCATTGTATCCCCAGCTGTGCTTTGAAAGCGCGGGCAAGTCAAATCAAGACTACAAGCTGCTAATAAGACCCCCCATTGCAATCTATGGGGAACAAGCACTGTCCTTCAACATCGGCCTCCGCATGGCATTCCGATGTATTCTTTAACAGCTTATACCGTCTGTCCGTTTGTCGCGAACAAAGCCTCGCTGAGCGACGAGGTCACCTGCGTTGCCTAGCAACATATCTGCCAGCTGTGCATGGCTTCGCAAGACTCCGCGCAACTTCGCTAAGCCTTCACCAAGCTCCGTCCACCTTGCCTAGACACTGCAGGCAGCCGCGTCTGCTTCGCGAGTCGTGACGTCACCGCGCCACACCTGCGTTTCGTTTCGCCAAGCGAAATCGAACAAAAGCGGTTGAGCGTCCAGAAGCTTCCAGGTACTTGAATGACCGAGTGTTTGTCGCCCATTTTCTGAAGAATGGCGTTGCAGTCTTCGCCTTTCGTACATGGCACACCCTTTATCTCGACGTTAATTTGTGAACGCTGTTCCCTGTCAGCTAACCTAGCAGTCAATCGATCATTCGATCTCTGCAGGGACTTGTTCTCAGCTGTGGCAAGTTCATGTTTCTTTTAAAGCGAAGCTTTATATGTCTAGGCGAAATCGTATATGGCTAGGCGTATACGATATATATATATGTACAAAAAATTATCATCGTCAGCATCGTCGTCTTCTTCCGCAGCTGGCTCGTTGGCGCCCCTCGGGTTGCGTTCGTGCCCGTGCTCGGCACGCGCTCGTGCCACTGCTATCGCGTTCGTCGTCGTCGTCTTCTTCCACAGCTGGCTGCGTTGCCGTTCATCATTCCAGCGTAGAATTTCACTTCTCTTCTGTCGTCGCAAGGGGGAGGCCGCGTTTACGTGGGTATGAGCCATTGCTCAAGGGGGGTACGAGACATTCATTGTCTTACGTGACGGACAGATTTAATTTTGAAGCAATTCAGTTTCGAAGAATCGCAAGCGGCAATGGCGGGCGAATGCTGCTAACCATGCCGCCGAGCAAACTCGAGACATCGAACGCAAGCGACAACGGCCGACCGCGGGCATACCGTCAGTGACGTCGTTCTCTTCGTCGCAGCCGAACGTGTGTGTAACCTCATAATTGAGAAATACTTTAATGAACCCTCGGCATTAACCCAGGGATAAACACCGGGGCCGCACGTTTGAGCTTCGCGGGTTAACCATCTTCACGGAGTGGAAGGGCCCGACGACGTTTTTCATTTCTTCATAGAAAGTGTTAATGACAGAGCCCCTTTCACGAAGCTGGTGCAATTTTGCAGGAAGCTGCTGTATCTCGCGCGCCAATTCGGCGTTCGAGGTCATCATGCAACAGCAAAATCACGATAAAACAATGGAATGACCGACAGCAGCAACCGCGGAAACAAGAGTGGGAGCAAGTCAATGGTACAAGCAGTACTCAACCAACCTGCGCAAACGAAGAATGCTGCTCAGTGGAGGGGAGTTCCTGCTGCCGCGACCGCCACTGCCAAACGACGCTAGAGGCGAACGTTGTTGAGCCTACATAGGCTCTCCATTAGGTGTCTTGCTGGTCTACGCTGGCGCAGCAGCTGGTTCCACGTGGTCACAACGACGGGGCACTGCCGTTGATCGACAAGATAGTCCAGGCACACGTGTTGAAAATCCCCGGAACTTCGTCGATAACCAGGAGAGTACGTCGATACTAGATGGCCGCCACAATCGCGCAAACGAAGAATGCCGCTCAGTGAACGGGAGTTCCGGCTGCCGTGACCGTCGCTGCCAAAATCACTTGGAGATACTCAGATTGTTTTTTTTTTTGCACTCCGTCTAATCACATAATTAGCCTTAATTGGCTTTTCGATTATTATAATTAGATGAAAAGTGTCAATGAGGAAATTGTAGATCAACATGACAAACTCACAATACAGCTTTCTGTTGCTCAACACTGATCTCTTGCTGTGCTGCTGGGATTGAAGTTCGAAACTGAAGTTCCTCGAAAAGAAGGAAGGCCATCTTTGCTGGTCTGTCCTATAGTCCTGTTTACACGTTGCTGAGCTTCGGAAGCCGATGCGGTCTCTTCTCGAGGAGTAGACACTAATTCAGGCACATGATTCAAAGTATAAAAAAATAAATTATGGGGGTTTTACGTGCCAAAACCACGATCTGATTATGAGGCACGCCGTAGCGGGAGACTCCAGAAATTTGGCCCACCTGGGGTTCTTTAACGTGCACCTAAATCTAAGTACACGGGCGTTTTCGCATTTCGCCACCACCGAAATGCGGCCGCCGTGGCCGGGATTCGATCCCGCGACCTCGTGCTCAGCAGCCCAGCACCATAGCCACTGAGCAACCACGGCGGGTGATTCAAAGTATAAGATGCATTTCCCTCTATCTGTCCTTGGTCTATTCCTTCGATATGGCGAGCTGTGTTCTTTTAGGCGGGATTGTAGGGAGATAAAAAATGCTTCTAAATAAATTGAATATTATCCGCACAGATGGTCCTTTTTTCTTAGATAATGAAGCACAATGCTGCTCGCATGTTTTTTATACAATACGGATAGCTTCGTGAGATACTAATTCTTGACTGTATAAAATTTTCATATCGTTTTTTTTTTGTATGTAGAAAAAGCTGACCGTAGGCGCATAAGACCCGATTGATTTCTCTCACATACATTGTGCTCCTACTAATACTCTGCTATGCTGCACATGACGAATCTTCCAACAGGTCAATCAGAAAAGTTGCAACAGTAATAGCGACTGCGGTAACACAGATCAATTTTGTTGTCTGGTGGAAGGAAATGGGCAAGGTTCTGGAATCTGCAGACAGAGAAACCTGCATGCAACCAAACCTGCATAGCAGGACAGTCCTTCAACACGAGACTTGGGGAGGATAAGGCGAGTCATACAGAAGGCTGCCCCTGCCGAAACCGTAAGTATACTGAATTTACTTGCTTTCTCTCTCCCTTTCTACCTGCCTATCTGTTAGAGTGCAACTCTTAAGGCTCCCGTTCTTACGGCGATCGTGGGCGTTGGCGTCGAGACTTGTCACCGAGCGAACGAGCACAGCGAGAGATGAGAGCCAACGCGGGGGGCAGCTGGGAAAAAACAAATCACGAACGATTATGGTATACTGTCTAATGCGGAATTTGAGCGCAGCTGTCTGTATACGTGTTTTTCATTTCGCCATATATTGAGGCATCGCACCGATAACCGTACCGACTGGCAGAGCCGCGACGCGAGGCTTTATACTATACGTATAGACTGACAACACAGTTGCCGCTTCCCGGCAACTGTAGCTTATGCAACCGTAATTGCTCGCGGCAGACTGAGCCGCGATCGTCGCCTCCCCTCATACGCTTTCACTCATATCATAACGGCGCGCGGCGATAACACTTTGTGCGGAACATCACCCCGACGGCAGAAGTGCGCCTGGAGGGTCCAATTATAAAAAAAAATGATTCATTGCTTTATAAATCAATGTTGTTGTCGTTGCCTCAAAACGAGGCTCGTACCCACGAGGGGGATTGGCCACACTGGATAAAATAAAACATACACCCAACGTATATATATGGTGCCAGTGATGACGGAGTTGCTGTGTGCCTGGATTCTTTTTTTTTTTTTTCAGGCTCGATGAGTGATCTTGAAGGTCCCTGGTTACCTCAGTGGTGGTGGCGGATATCCGAAGTAGGGCAAATTGGCCATGAATCATTCAACTCTGTAGGCAAAACTTCCTCTACAATTGATGTCACAAGCAAAATAGCGCAGTGACACCGACGGGATTTGAGTGAAAGCTTTTTCCCCGGCCCATTTCCAGTGCTGATATACCGAGCACTTGGCGGCTTTAAAAAAAAATTAAATTTTGGGGTTTTACGTGCCAAAACCATATTCTGATTATGAGGCACGCCGTAGTGGGGGACTCCGGAAATTTGGACCACGGGGGTTTCTTAACGTGCACCAAAAATAAGTACACGGGTGTTTTCGCATTTCGCCCCCATCGATATGCGGCCGCCAGTGGCCGGGATTCGATCCCGCGACCATCGTGCCTTGGCGGCTTTGAATCGTGTAGTGTAGTATGTAAAGGCTATGTGAAGTTGTTACGACATCCATGCTGGCGGCGACATTGTCATTGCTTCCGGTGTTAGAGCGCATCCCTTAGACGCCCGTTTCTGCGGCGAGCGTCGGCGGGGGCGCCGAGCGAACGAGCATGCACAGCGAAAGATGAAGGCGATTGCGGAGCACCGCGGGAGATGAGAGACGCGAGGCGGAAAGCGGAGAGGAGGGTGCAGCGTAACCATGAGGCGGAAAGCGGAGGAGGGTATGGCGAAAGCGTGAGAAGAAAAATGTAGTGCGGCGACGATGACTACGAGGTGGCGCCAGAGTAGCTGCTGTGACTCGTTCCCACGCGTCACCCACGCGCTGGCTCTCGCGATCTCCAGATTAGCGTGGCAGTCACGCCACACTTATCGCTGTTTGCAACGGGCCGCACGAGACAGACTGTCCGCGCCAGCCAATGTATCACGAAATAAAAACACATATAGAGCTGCGCTCAAATTTCGCATAAGGGAGTATCTTAATCGTGGGTGAATTTTTTAATTGCGCCTTCGATGCTGTTTTTAAGAGCGTGCCGAGGAAGGGTTGCACGCGAATACACCGCCATCTTCAGAACAACGCATTCTGTGCAATACACGCGCATATTGACACGTACATCCTCGCTTTCCGCAACAGTAATGCTATAGTTTGGCCTCCGAATGTACAGCGCAATACCTTTGCACTATTTGCCCGTCGCTCGTTGTTCGCCGCGTGCAGCTTGCTTTTGTGGGCACAGGTTCGCCCAATAAAGAATTAGTTTCGATATTTTTGAGAATATTGGATCTCAAGTTCTCACACATCCTTATTTACAGATACATAAATATTATTGCTTCTTTGGCTTTTGGAGCTGTTGGTTCCTTTGCTGGTTACTTCACTAAACAAAGACGCTCATCGCCTTAGGCACTTAAGCAGTTACATGCGTTGTTCTTCATTACAGCGTGCTTGTGTACCATCAGTGCTGGGAACGGAAAGCAAGGCACTTGCGAGAGAGTGTGAAGATGAACTTAAGCAAAAAGAATAACTACTCTAATGTGTGGAGTGCGCCGCTTGTTGTTGAATAATAAAAAAATAAAACTTTGGTGCTTGTGCTTTTCATTTCTTTTTTTATCAGAATGATGGTAAATAAACGTTCGGTTATAAATGTTCGCACAACGCAGAAAAACAGTATTTGAAGAAATTTGTGATTTTTTTAAGGAGAGAAAAAAAAAGGTCCCAGGCACTGTGGGAATGAGTGAAAGCGAAGCTTTGATTAGTTGAAAGAAAACGACGCATGTCGATAAGGGACGCGCAGTGGACTTCGACAACGAATGCTTCTGGCAACCGTGTGCGGCAGTGGTTCTCAAATGGGGGTATGCGGACCCCAAGAGGTCCACGAAGCCATTTCTGGGGATCCGCAAAACCCACGCTCGCAAAAACAGAAAAAAAAACAACATATCTTTAATGTTCGAATTCAATTCGGAAAGATATAGATATTCTAGTCACATCGAATATATTACTGGCTGTGCCGGAGCAAACATGGTTCATAGCATTTGTTTCTATCCAAGAGTATTGGGCACAGGGTCAAATGCCTCCGAGTTTACGGGCATTTGATGTGGTATAATAAGGCACAGGCTGGGGAGGATGGCTAGTGGGAATTACTCAATTTTCCAAGTTAACGTGAGCCAAATGCAGAATGTTTTACTACAATGGCTCACAGTCTAGTTTTGTAACATTGGCAATGTAATTGCAATGTTGAAACATATCAGGTTAACCCAACTTGCTAATAAATGCACGCGCTTTATTCGATATTCAGTTCAACATTCGAAGCTTAAGTATTTGTATTCGAAAATTTTAAATATTCGCACACTCTTCAAAAAATAAGATAAACATTGCGCGTTTTTTGGAGGCCAGTTAGGCTTCACTCATTTCCATTTCCGGGATCGGCTCCCGGAACTGCAGCTACAATCCGCACAAGGTAAGAGACGTCGTTGCCAGTTTCGTTAATCGAAAAGAAAACAAACCTTTGAGCCCCTCCCCCCGCCTCGTCACTGCAAGAAGTCCCCCATCACTTCCACCGGTTCACAAAGAATCCCCGTCACATCCAGGTTCGAGAACCACTGGTCTACAGCATCTAAATCTTCGGCTCCAAAACATCGCCTGTTGCAGATTAACTAATTCTAGTCCTAGAGCTGGATTATTCAGAGACGCGGACATAACTTGCACGACGAATAAAACCACATATTTAAGTAATTAAAAACATTCACTAATTAACTTCATTACTTAACGGCACATATTGCAATTTAAGTATTATAGCCGGTGAGTTATCTAGGCGTATCCGCTTGGAATGAATTTCCAGGATGACACCAGTTTGAAGAATTGCGCCATCAAACTCACCGTAAAAATGGGGTGTTCCACTTCATTTTTTTTAAACAAAAGGCTTTATTATGCATTGAAGACAAAATTAACTGGAGCGCCCATGTATTTCGTCCCACACTTTGGGAAATATCTCGAAAGTCATCCTGGAGGTTCATTTCAAGTGGATACGTCTTTCAATCTCAACGGCTGCAACCCGTAATTTGCAATATGTGATGTGAAGTAACTATTTAAAAAGTTTCTAAGCTCTTATTATTTAGTTGAATATGTGTTCCGATTTCTCGTACTAGTAAAGTCCACCTCTTCGAATAATCCAGCTCGAGGACAATAATTAGGCTATTTGCCACAGGGGATCTTTGATATTTGCCAGACAATATTTCCCAAATTGGTGTTCCCCAGTTTGGGAAACACGACGAAATGACAAAGATCATAGTTTAAATCACGGCTTACTTGCACAGGCTTGTTAGAATTTCGAACGTAGATATAATTACTTCTTTAGTAACACACGCGCGTTACTTTGCATGCATGTATCCTTAATCTCATTAAAATTCCAAAGCGACAAGAAATAGCGCACAGTGCTCCGTTAGGAGAGCTAATTAAAGCTATTAAGAACGCCAGCATCAAGTTCATCAGTATTTTGCTGCATTTTTCGTACCTGGAATAAACTATCCGTTTAGAATCAAGCATGCCTTAACATTTTGGATGTGTTAATCAATTTTTCCACTCCGCCGCTACGCGGCGCACCACTCCAGGTATCTATCACTAACGCAGTAGTGAAATTACCGCAATAAAATTGCCGTAATTTACTTTATGGTGTAAATAATGTAAGTTACATTTATAGTTCCGTAATAATAATGTAATGAATATACTTGCGCATTACATTGGCGAGAAAATTGCAAGTTACTTTATCTTACTCATGTATAATACACGCAAAACCAGCGCGTGCTTCATATGACGTTCAAGTCGACTGCTCTACGAAGTCCCACTTTATATTACACTACCACAAACACCAATATTGTAGCTCTCGTATTTTTCGTATGTATGTCACATTGATGCCTTTTCAACACATTCTTAAACTCGTTGGCCGTGCGTACAAAATGGAAGTATACGTGCGGTGGCAGTGGGGTGGAACGTGTTCGGTGACAGCGTACCTTAAACAGCTACGCCGCACGAGTTTCGCAAGCTGGAAAGAACGAGTTATTTAGAAACCGATGATATGCTCAACTTAGGCGTGCAAAACGTATGCATTGCTAGCAGCTTTTCTGAATAGCTATAGCTCGACTCGGACCTAATGTGGCGTATCAATATAACTGACGTTTCACATGTTGTAAGCTTATGGCATCCTATTGGCCTATTTGGCATCCTATGGTCTATTTTATCTTTCCTTTCGCTGCAGCGAATCAAAGTACAAAAGTGCACGATTTAATTGTCAGGCAAAGTTATTGCAGCACAGTGGCATCTGAAGCACACATTGAAAGCGTAACCACTAAGCGAGAGTGATGCGGTTATCGCAATTATCATAATGCAGTTATCTTAATATAAAGGTTATGACGCGATATGATATGAGCGCACGCTTACGACTCTTTTTCAAATCGAAGCTTTGTTTGCCTCTTTTCCCCGACTTTCCGGGCGCCGCTGGGATGGTCTTGGTCGCACGCGCCGCTGGGTTTCTTGCAACACCGCCAGACGGCGCTCGCCTCCGCGCATCCCGGCCGGCGCCGCCGCGCCGCAGCGCTGCACACTTTGTGCGTATTGCACGTGCTGGGCTTGCTTTCCTGTGCGACAAAAATGCAGGCGCTGGACTGTGATAGTGTAGACACTACAATCGTCTACAGCCTGAAGAGAGTGCTTTGCGAGCTGGCGTCTCAACAGCGTGCTGGCCACGTACGCAGAAGCAGCACCTGAACGCGCGCCAGCAAAATGGCTCCAAAGCGTGCACTCAGCGTTGATGACACCCAGGCCCGAAAGGAACGTCGCGCGGAACGGGAGCGTTTTCGCCACGCAGAGAAACGTGGTGCAGACTGCGAATGTACGCATACAATTTATACGTACAATTGTAATTATTAGTTGAATTACGTACAGCCTCACAATTCGATTAATGTTTAACACTTCTGCCCCGATGCGATGTGCCATGTGAGGCAATGGTAATGGTCAACCCTCTCGGAGATTATGAACAATGACGCACGACAACGCCTCAAGCAAACACGTCTCCCTGTGTGTTCTTTGGACTACGCAGACGAACAACAGCGGTGCACGCAAGGTAACGTTTTACGTCAGCTCGCCACTCTCGTATTGGACTAAAACGACGAAGAAATCACACATTCGCCACCAACATAACTGCTAATTATCGTCAATCGAAGCAAACGGCATACAAAGCTTCGCTTACATCGATTCCCACAGTGCGTGGGATCCGCGAATTTGTTCTATTGCTGAGTGATGTTCATAACGCTCCGTTCATATTTCGCGGTATCACATAAATTGCGGAGTGATCAACACATCGTGACAAGTAACTAATCACGTTATTCACGTCGCGCTGCTACCGCTTACTTTATTTACAAGGTAAAATGCTTTTTGTGATGTTCTCGAAACGCGAAGCGACAATAAAATTGATATGATTGTGGAAAGCGGTTGGTGCGACAAGAACATGGCGCGCTCGACACGGGTACTGATTGATCTTACTACAGTGCAACGCTAAATGTTTGCTACACTGTCCAAAAATGCAGACCAGGCCGCATTTATGAATGTGCTACTAGCCGCGGAAGAAGCGGCCTATAAAGATATTCACGCGGTAAACGCACTTGTAACCACGTAGTGCTTAGCCGACGCGCAGCGGAATCCACACTATCGGTGGATAGTGTGGATTGTGTTTAGATCATCAAACAAGTGATGCGTTTATTTAGGAGTACCATCGTTTCTCTCTCGCAGGCGCGAGTACCCGCTTGTCCTCGCGCCTGAGAGAGAGCCGCAATGGTGTTCCTAAATCAATGCGCGTCACTGTTTTGATGAGCCAAATATAATCTAACTATAAGGGAGGGAGCAGTCAACCTCACTGGAGCAGTATTTTATTTTTATTTGGGGTGTTGCTACGCTGCGCTCCGCAACACCCCAACGATCGCCGCTTCGCGTCGGCGCCCGGCACCGCGGCTTCCGCCGCGGCCCCGGGGTACAAGCGCGAGCAGTGTCCGATTGTTTACACCACCACAGTTCACCCCGAGATGAGAAGCCGTCATGCCACACCACCACTACTGCATGTATTTCCGCCACTAGAACAAACGCTACAATAATAAAGCGCGGCCGGCGTGGGCCAGACACCGCCACACAGTCAACGCGCCCTAAACGATTCGCTCCCTACACACGTAGGAGCTGCGCTCGGCAAGGTCGCTGCGCCTGGTCCCGGAGATAAGAGAGCCACGCTCAGCGGAGACCAGTGCCTCAAAAGTCCCTAAGCGATTATGTCCCTAGGCACCTAGGAGCCCATGACAACACGCGTTAAGCGGAAGTCACGTGGCCCGCAGTGCCACGCCCCCGCTTTACCTACTAGCAATTGTAAAATCGCTGCCCAAGCGGCTGTATCTTGAAAGCCATCTGCTGTTTGGCTGAGCCCACCCTGCGCTGTGTTTTCGCGGTTTACTTGGCGTTGATGCAACCGGCGGCACGAAGGTCATTTCACTCGCTGCTGCTGCCGCGCTTACTCACTACAGCGTTTTGTCAGCCAGTTTACACGGTGCTTTATTGAGATGCGCTCATGTTAGCTTGTGAGCGCGTGGCACCATGCTTGTTAATTTAGTTCATGTTGGGACTCGGGGTAGCGTTTAGGCCGGGGATCCTTCCAGCCACAGGGATGAATACGTCGTGGAGTACGAGCGAGAGAAAAAGGGTTTATATTTCAGTATGCACAGTGACTACAAATATGGAAGCCCACTCCATGTAGGAGCACTTTGAATGTCTCAGCTCACTACATGTCTGAGCACACATGAGAAAACGTCAGCAAACACCTCACTGCACCCGAGGTGTCCACTTATAAAACAGCTGTCTTCTCTAGTTCCGTACACAAGAGAATTTGATGACCTTGATGAGGCCAATCAGAGTAGTCATACTGTTCAGAGAACTCCGCCTGGGATATCCAACCTTCGAAGCAACGTCGAGGCACTCTGGATACCGGGGGTTCACGCGGCTTCCACAAAAGTCGTCGAGCTGGTTTCTTGCTCTCCGCGACGGTCATCTTGTCAGGGTCAGGAGAGTGGCCTTCGCGCTGGTCAGCGCTTTCACGGAAGTTGGCGGTCGGGCCCTGCGCGGCCTCCTCCTTATAGAATTAGTCGAGGGAGCAAATTGCCAATGGCATGGCAATGCAATTACCATTGCATTGCCATGCCATTGTATATTAGGTGCTGCAAACAAATTATTGAACGCTACGCACTGTCAAGTAAAAGGTGTATTTTTTTCATAAAACATATTTTCCTATGTCCCAAAAATTGTGGCAGAAATAACTGATATCAATGCTACCGCGTTTTTTTTGTGTGTATATATTAAGTAAAGAAAATATCACACGAACTTTAGGACTATATCAGTTCGAAACCAGCAAAGCAGTGCATGCAGCTGATATGAAAAACGGAAAGGTCATGAAAAAAACACGCTGAGGACAAATATTTTGATGAAACTTTGTCATTCAATAACATTGTTTACATTTTTGTACATATGCAACGGCCAGGGAAAAAACCTCAATGACGCTGTCTTTCGTTGCAATAGATTGCGCGGTAGCAGCTGTTACCGGTCGTGTATGGTAATTACACCGAGATTATAGTCGCAAGAGTGAGTACATATAAAAAGCAGGAGTTCTGCAAAATATACATTAGAAATGTGAAGATGGAATGGAATATACAAATGCGAAGATACAATTCTCGATAAAGGGCAAAAAATTGTCGCTGGAAACAAAGTTCACTGCCTGTATACACAAAAGCTCGCAACAAGATATTTAAATATACGTATGAGTCTCCAGTAAATATACGTATTTAAGCAAACGCCACTGTATATAATGCGTCAACCAAGACAAATAAACATGTTGCGCCATCACAGATAGTAAACCTTGCGCATAGAAAGACAGACGATCCAGGCAAGAACAAAACTATGATCGCAGAAATCGGGATATGCACTTGGGCCATGCGGCGGTCGCGACAGATCCGTATGGGTAGAATAATAGAGGAATAATGCAGAAATCAGTACGAAAAGGTGTAATTTAACTGCCTGCAGAGTGGCAACAAATATTCTCCACCCAATAAAAGGCCGACCCGTGTCGGTCATGTCCACGTTCGCACCGCCCTCTCTTTGTCGGCGTTCCAACCACTTGCGTGCCTAGTTTCCTGCCGTTCTCCCGGGGCGGCGCCACCGTCACGTGTGTATATACGACAAAATGCTGTTCTGCATTTTGAATTTCACTTCTCTGCTGTCGTCGTAATGGGGAGGCCGCGTGTAGTGCGCCCTTCCGGCGACGATTGAATTCTCGTCTCTGTTTCTGCCGTCGCTCTTCATAGGCGCGTTGCTCGTCGTGAGTCCGGACTATGCGCGGCCTCCCCATTATGTGTCAGGTGTGTCGTGTGCTAAACAACTTCGCTGGTCATCCACCTTCACAGAGTGGAATGGCTCGTGATTTTATTGAAATCGTCAAACAAGACGTTCTCAATTTCGGCTCCGCTTCCTTGTTTTGAGCAGTAGCTTAGGAATGAAATCAACAGGTCAAAAATTATTGGACGCAGCTGCAGCTGTGTTTTTCTGGAACATGCGCTGAAGTAAAAAAAAATTCATTTGCTTATGGGACTCAGTGACCGCAGGCTGTTACTTGAAGCTCGCATATACTACAAAAGGCAGTGTTCTATGATTTATGAGAATGTAAACCACCACTAACAATGAACCATTGTGTTGAGCCAGTCAGTGCATATATCAGCTTCAAGTGAGACTGTGCAATGTAAACATGGCACAGAGACACGGAAACGGCGGTGAAGATAGAAGACCAAAGTCATAGCAGCGCGAACTAAAACATTATATATATATATATATATATATTACACTGACAAAGAGACACATGGAGGCAAACGCTGTACCCGCGTGTCTCTTTCTCGGAGAATACGTTTTAGTTCGCAGTGCTATGACCTTGATCTTCTGTCTTCACCGCCGTTTCCGTGTCTCTGTGCCATGTTTACATTGCACAGTCTCACTTGAAGCTGATATATGCGCCGACTGGCTCAACACAATGATTCATTGTTAATAACGGCCTACATTCTCATAAATCATATAACACTGCCTTGTATGATATAAGCGAGTTTCAAATAACAACTTGTGGTGACTGAGCCCCATAAAGAAAGGAATTTTTTTAAACACTAAAACACACAAGGAGAAATTAACAGGCACAAACACTGTATCCGCGTGTCTCTTTCTCGCAGTATGTGTTTTAGTTCGCGCTGCTATCACCTTAGTCTTCTCTCCTCCCCTGCCGTTTTTTTGTCCGCTTGTCCCCGTGTGTCTATTTCTTTGTGTATGTTTTCAGTTCGTGCTGCTATGACCTTAATGCGAAACCAACTGGCCTAATCTTTCACCTTACTAAGAGAGAAGAAGACTTTGACCTTTATTGCAGGAAGCCTACTAAGCTTCCAAGGGGTGTCTTTTTTTTTACACTACACTGAACTTAAAAAAAAAAAAAGTTCTGTGGCAGATCATAATTGTAGTTCTTGAGCTGGATTACTCGAGGTGCTGCGGAAATTACTTTTACAAGAAACCAGGATGTATAAACGAATAATTAACATGAAATAGCTAATTAGGTTTTTGAATAATTACTTAACGGCACATATTCTAGTTTTTGTGAATTGTAGCCGTGAAACTGCAAGACTTACGCACTTGGAGAGAATTGTGGGGAGGGCACCATTTTCGAGCAATGTGCCATAAAACTTCCAGTAAAAATGCATTGTTGTTTCACTTACTTTATCTTACAAAACGCCGTCTTATGTTGGGCAAAAGCAACACGAACGCCTATTTATTTCGTCGCACCCTTTGGGAATGAATATGTCGAAACTGGTGTCATCTTGAAAATTTATTCCAAGTGGATACGCTTGCGAACTCACAAGCTACACTTCGTAAATCGCAACATGTGCCGCGATCATTATAATGTTAATAGAATTTTTGTTAATTATCCGGGTACGCATTTCGATTTCTCGTGAAAGTAAGGTCCAACTCTTCGAGTAGTCCAGCTCAATGAATACAATTATGCCATCTGGCACAGACGTATGAAAATTGTGTAGTTACTCACTCGCTCGCTCGCAGCGAAAGGTGCGATGTTACAGCGAAGCTGTTTATGCGGACCCTGTGCCGTCGTTGTCGGACTTCGCTAAAAAGGGGCCACATGAACAAGCAGGGGAGGAGACGAAAAGAAGAGCTCAAAAGGAGGAAAGGGTATGAGTGACCCCTTACCCCCTGTGAGAATACTGTGAGAGCGTGCAGATGAAAAGGCGAACGGGGAGGGGGTTACGTCACGCCGTCCAATACTCGCGTTGGAGGGGGAGAGCGTGAGGCGCGTCAACCAACGGCGGTGTGGGAAAGAAAGTAGATCAACGGAGGAGTGGGGTGTGAGAGGAGTTCGCGTTAGCGTTGGTTGTATATACGGAGCTTTGAATTAGTGGTTCCGCACATTCCATCTCAGCTACAACTATGGGAAGACCACGAGAAGTGCGTACTCGTGAGGAAGAAGCTGCCTGCCGCGAGCGTCAGCGAGAGTTGGCCCATTAACGGGCTCGTCGTCGTAGGCAGCGCAAGAGATGCCGAGCTTAAACGGCAGCGCTGAGAGGCCAATCCCGAAGTGCGCGCCCGAGAGGCGGGAGCACATCGGCGGAAACACTGCTTGTGAAGTTTGACTTGCCTGGTGTAACACTCCGTGCAACTAACACAGCTTGGCTGTTCGACCATCTTCACGGAGTGGAAGGGGTGGTGATTTTTTCGACGAAATTGTGCCGAGACTCGCGAGAGATATTTCGCGGTTTGTTCTGGAAAATGTTGTGGGTCGTTCAACACAATGTTCATAGGTACTTCTATTTATACACGTTGGCTCAACAAGCCTCGAACAGTGCAATTGAGTGGAGCAGTAGATTGCGCAAACGGTACGTACCATCAGCACCGACACGCGAACAAGGCTGATAAAACTTGTATATCAGAAACGGTTTTAGATGCGGAGCATCTTATAGCGGCGGCCTGTCCCGCGGCGTCGTTGGCGTCGGCGTCGGCGTCCGTCCGCACCTCTCCTCATTCTCTCCACGCCAGCTGTGCGATAACACCTCTCTCCTCCTCTCCCTCTCTCCACGCCATCTGTTCGATAACGCGCTTCTCCCTCCGTGTCTTCATCCGCTACCTGTGCGATAGTGCGCGCATGCGCACCTCTGTCTCTCCTCCTCCTCTCCGCGCTAGTTGCTTATATAAACTCGGTGCATGCGCCGCTGCCTCAGTGCTCGAGACCGGCGTTCACGCAGAGACCGAATTCACGCTAGCACTTCTAAACACCAGATCGCTCAGCGCTCATGCGTTAGACATTGAGCGAGATCCGGTGCTCAGCAAAGTGGACGTGCTCTGCTTTACGGAGACGTGGAACGCCGTGAACGTCGACATTGCGGGCTATGCTACGGTCGCGCGTACGCAGGGGCTTGGACGACCTGCGGGCGGTGTGGAAATCTACGTCAAGCGTTCCGACAAACGTTCCGTCAACGCGCTGGACCTAGAACTGCGCCCCACTGCTGACCAACGTAGCAACGGCGAGCATTGTGCCGCTAGCGTCTACGGCGTTAACGTCATGACAATGTACCTCGCACCCAACCTCTCACGCACAGCCGTGGGGAAGTACATCGACGAGGCCATGGGTGAATACCGAAAGCAACAATGCGCAGACACACAACCTTTCATGCTCATTGGTGACTTTAATGTCGACATCATGAAGAACGATTGGATGGTTGAGTACATGTCATCACACCACGCGCTACAACACGCATCACACGACGACCGCAAACAACAGCCAACTACCATTCACGGAACATGCACCGATCACGTCTTCAGCAATTTCAAGATACAACCACTGCTGCGAGATCCACTCACAGTTCATTTCACCGTCCACAAAGCCATCATACTCAAAGCAAGTCCACACCTCAAATAGACGCTGCTCAATAAAGACATTCGTTAACCGTTTCACCTTCGTCTAAGCAATTTCATTACTCTTCTTCAAATAAAATTACACCATCTTCCCGAGGGGAACCATGGGCTGATGCGGAGCATCGCGGTCGTTATAACGGCGTTCACGCGATGTGATGGTGACCAACGCAAGTTAACACGTAATAAAAACGTAATAACACCGATCAACAACGTTAATAACACCGTAATAAGAACGTAATTAACGCCGTTATAACGACCGCGATGCTCCGCATCAGCCCATGGTTCCCCTCGGGAAGATGGTGTAATTTTTTTATATGCTTTGTATTATGCATAAGGGCAAGCCTCGAAATTAAAAAAAAATCTCGTCGAAAACCCCCGAGCCGCCCCCAGAGGCACCGGCAACAGTCACCAACGCCGCGCGCGTTCGGTGCGAACGCGGGCAACACGTCGACGGCGTCGACAACAGTTCTGCGCGTTGCTGGTGCTGCTGCATGTCCAAGTTTATACAGATTATAAAACTACTATCCTTACTCAGTATAGTTCTCTAATTTGCTATCGCAATTGATGTTTTGCCTTTCAGGTGAAACTGGGACAAGTGTTTATTGTTAGCGGCCGCACAAACATCTATATTTCATAGCACACTACCTTGTATGAATATGAATTTTAAGCAGTCATATGCAAATCCTATCAGCCTTGTGCGGTTCAACGTTGTTTTAGGGGCGAAGCTCCTTAGGGTGTGGGTCTGTTTCTCCTCTGTAGTATGTAGTAGTAGTAGTCGTCGTCGTAGTAGTAGGTAGCCACGTCTACTTTTATAAAAAAAAAAAAATTCCGAAAGTTGTGTCCGTAGCGCGGAATCGAACCAGGGACCCCTCGCTTCCGAACGCATGGCGCTAACCACTACGCCGCGAAGATTTTTTTTTCTTTATTGCCGGTCTTTGGCGCACACAGAAATATATAAATTCGCAGAGAATAACAAAACAGAATCACAATCACAATATTCGTTAAATACGACCGCTCAACTTGTGCGGACGCGTACACGCTAAAATTGTCTCATCGTCAGTAATAATTCCACCCGAGGCAAACATTCTGGGATACATTCTAGCAACTTTTGTTCTTCCACAAAGTCGCTTATGCTTTCTTTAAAATACTGGCGAGCCGCTCTTGCGTCGAGATCAGCGTGCCTTACTGCCATTCTGCATTTCCAAATGCTATGCAGGGCCATGAGCCTTACCATATCGAATGGGGTGCCGTCATCACTTTCTATTGGCAAGTAGCGAATGCCATACGCATCGAGGGGGAATTCTTTTTTGATTGTGCGCTGGAGCACATCCCAAAGAAAAACAGCATCCCAACAATCCAGGAATACATGCTCAATTATCTGCTCCTTTCTGCATATCATACAATGGGTGCCCCAGGGAACAAAAAAACCCCTTTCAGCCATCCATGGTTTGACAGTGAGCGTGCCTGTGTGTAACTTAAAAAAGAAAGTCTTAACACCTGACGGTATTAGCATTGCCTTAACGCGCTTTAGAACATTGTGCCCATGGCCTGCACCATAAAGGGATCGATATAGAGGCACGGGTAGAACCACATCACAAAGGTCCTTGTACAATTTTTTCTGATTGACTTCACTCAAGTATTCTAGTGAAAACCGCGCTGACAAAAACCTACAAGAAACCACAACTTCACGAAGAAAACCATAAACACTACCGGGCAAACTGCCGGTTGAGACAACCATGTTGGGCAATTGTCTCCCCAGGCGAAGTTGACATACACCACTACGCCAAGAAGCGCACCACTACGCCACGAAGCGCACATGAACACACGCACCACGATGACAATAAATACCCAACATTAACGAAAGACTGCGCGTTTCTAACGCGTTTGTGCTAGCGCGTTACGGCCCGTGTAAGAAGCTGGTGTAAGACGCTGTGGCCTTTCCGCCTTACCCCCGTATTCATAAACGCTGATGGCGTCGGCAAACGCGGTGCACGTTCCGGCATGTGTAAACGGCTGCGTAAGATGCTGTGGCCTCTCCCCCTTACTAGAGAGTACTGCACGTTTCTAACGCGTTTGTGCTAGCGTCCCCTTAAGCGGGAGATGGTGCAATTATAATGAAGGGCGCTGTTATAAAATAGGAATGACGTCACATATGGCGCGTGTCATTGGTGGAAGTCAATCGTTCGATTTAGTGCGGCGAGACTGGGCGAATTACACGGAAGATTCACGGTTTACCGATGATTCCCTCCGGAGCTTCGCCCACTCATCATCATTCAACCCGTGGATATGCGGTGTTTTTTTTAGAAGCAACAAAAGGCGGTGTTTAATGGATTATCCTTCAGTTTATATACTTCATAACACAAATACACATGTGCGTATATATGTATGGTCCCGTAGCGCGGTAGCAGAGATCAGAAGACAATGAATATCTGTGCGGGCATTCTGTGGGTTGTTTTTGTCAAATTGTGGACCGATGCCTTAGTGGCTGAAGCGGTGGTGAGATACTCTGATATACCTTTCCAGCTATAGTTATTCTCTTGGTCAAATGGTTTTAAAATAAACACCTTGTTGCGGTCTAATGCTTTGAAAAACGTGGACCGATTGCGATGGCACGGTGTTTATATTGCTTAAAATTATGGCTGTAACTATATTTGTGCCGGAACTTCTTAACAAGGGGCTTTACCTATGTAGCAGCATCGACGTCGAAGAGGATGAAGCGAACGGCGGCTGGCTAGGGACTATCGTTGTTCGCGGACAGTCTCAATCGGCCGTAGATCTCACTTTCACCAGCTCCCGTTTAGCTATATCCTCGTTGAATGCTATAGACTGTGCTACGAACAGCGACCACCTTCCAATTATTTTTCAATTTGATTTCCCTGTGATTTCTCTTGGAAGGAAAAAAAAAAGTTGTCGCAGTTTCACCTGAAAGGTGAAGCATCAATTGCGATAGCAAATTTGAAGAGAGCTATACGGAGTAATGATAGCAGCTTTATCAGCTGTATAAACTTGGACATGCAGCAGCACCGGCAACACGCAGAACTGTTGTCGACGCCGTCGGCGTTTTGCCCGCGTTCGCTCAAAATGCGTGCGGTGTTGGTGACTGTTGCCGGAGCCTCTGATATAAATAGGCACTTGGTGCCGCAGCTAAACGTCACCTCCCTTCCCCCCCCCCCTCCCCCCCCATGGCCTTTCGTGCGTCGGAAGAAGGCACGTTTGCTCTACATATATGGTGACTATTGCAGCCCTTAAGGGAGCACAGAGCAGAACGCGCGTTTGTTCTCCGCCGTGCGTTCACTCCCCGTGAAAGCGCGCGTCCCTCGCGCCCTTTCACTCGCACATACAGCGTTCGGCGCGCGGCGACGATTTCATCTCCATTGACGTCATACGGAACCTCACGGCGACGGCGACGGCAACGCCGACGGCAGAAATCTGCTTTTGAGTGTCCATATAATTGCTATCGCAATAATAACACATTTGTAAACTATGACAAACTTCAAAAAGACGAAGTCTACGATGCTTTCACGTACGGATATGCAAGAAGGTATTAGGGCTCTGAGCCTCTGTGCAGTTTTAAAGCGTTCCGCGAAGAATGCACCAGTTAGTTTAACCTGCAACACAGGTAAACCATTAAGTCCGTGGTGGAATTCAGATTGCACGAGGGCCCACCGAAAACGAAAAGCTGCCTGGAAGCAACTTCTTTGTAATCAATGTCCAAAGAATTGGAGTGATTACCAATTTGTTGCTGCATATTTCAAGCGTACGATAGCTAAAGCCAAAGATGAGTATGATATGAATAAATTCACTTATCTGTCTAAATCAAAAAACTGGAAAGCCTTTTTTAGATTTTTACGCTCCCGAAAAATGATTTCAGTTCCAGCAAATATTGACTCTTTTGTGCTTTCACCACGTGAATTGTCCGAAGAGAGAAAGAGAATGAGAGCGAAAAAAAAATGTCACAGTTTCGCCCTAAGGGCGAAGCAATGAATGCGATAGCAACACAGCAATGTCATACGAAGTAAGGTGAGCGGCTTTGGTAGCAACAACACGCAGAACTGTTGTCGACGCCATCGGCGTTTTGCCCGCGTTAGCTCAAAATGCGTGCGGCGTTGGTGACTGTTGCTGGAGCCTCTGATATAAATAGGCACTTGGTGCCGCAGCTAAACGTCGCCTCCCTTCCCTCCCCCTCCCCCACGGCCTCTCGCGCGTCCGAAGAAGGCGCGTTTGCTCTACATATATGGTGATTGTAAAGGAGGAAAGAGACGCCTACTTCTGCAGCCCTTAAGCAAGCACGGCGCGGAACGCGCGTTTGTTCTCCGCCGTGCGTTCACTCCCCGTGAAAGAGCGCGTC
The DNA here is from genome assembly GCF_013339745.2 of Dermacentor silvarum. NCBI lineage: Eukaryota > Metazoa > Arthropoda > Arachnida > Ixodida > Ixodidae > Dermacentor > Dermacentor silvarum. Next base: position 20,736,225 of record NC_051163.1, read on the forward strand.
CCTCGCGCCCTTTCACTCGCACATACAGCGTTCGGCGCGCGGCGACGATTTCATCTCCAAATGACGTCATACGGAACCTCACGGCGACGGCGACGGCGACGGCGACGGCGACGCCGACGGCGACGGCGACGCCGACGGCAGAAATCTGCTTTTGAGTGTCCATATAATTGCTATCGCAATAATAGAGAGAGAGAGAGAGAGAGAAAGAGAAGTTGTAGCAGCACCAACGAGGCAACACGCAGCGCTGCTGCCAACGCCGTCCGCGTTTCCCCGCGTTCGCGTCGAACGCGCGCGGTGTCCGTGACTACAGCGGCTAGAATGCCACTGTACCGTGAATGCAGTCGGTGCCTCTGGCGTCGGCTCGGCAGGTTTCCACCAGCTAAGTCCCTGCAAGTGTGGAGGCACAGCTTGGCCGTGACGTCACCAGGGAAATAAAGCTCGGAGCCGCCGCGACGGCGGCAGAACTCTCGTTGACTCCTGTGGCGAGTACATGTACCCTTGACATGGGACGACCAAAGAAGATCCGGACACCCGAAGAAGCCGCTCATCTTGAAACGCGTCGCGCGGCGAAGCGAGAATCTGCGCGTCGGCGGCGAGCCGATTCGGAATACCGTGCCTAGCAGTACTTAGCATTTTCTAGCAAAACTTAGCCAAGCCTAGTAAAACCTGGATAGAAGCTGCGTCGATCACCAGCTCCGTTGTTTACTCCAGCCTTGCATCACTAGTGCAAGCTGCCCACATTTTTTTTTCTATGTAGAAAAAGTTAACCGTAGGCGCTTAAGGTGGCGGTCCACTCCGGCGGCACGCGCCAGTACTTTTGGAGCAACTGTGGCGGCTCTTCTAGTTAAGATATAAAGTGGTGCTATATACCATAAAAAATCTTAATCCTTGCAAACTCCAACTATATATAATATAAAAAAAATTGATTATTGTGATTTAGAAATAAATGTTCAAGAACAAGCATGAGATACATGGGTTTTGCGAACTGTCTCAGTTGTGACCATATTAAGAAGAAACTACTGCATTTACTGCATTGCGGCTTGCTCTGTAGCTTTAGGACATATTTATCTAATTCCTAGACGCAGCAAAATAATTTTGAGTTTTGACTTTTTGGATAATTTGCTTTTGAAGATTGCCAAATATCGCCCGGTAACTACACGCTCAAGGAAGCTAAATTTTGGTTAACTTAGAGTTGAAGGAATTTACATCTAGGACGCAAAATTTCATTCATGTACCTTTATTAGTTTTCCTAATAAGGCGGCCGAAATTAGGCAGTATTTAGAATTCTGGTTTTACTTTTGCCCATTTTTGCGGGAAGGTACTTAAGCTACGAAGCTGTGGTTTAAAACTAATAACGGTACATAAATGAAATTTTGCGTCCTAGATGGAAATTTTTTGAACTCTAAGTTATCTAAAATTTAGCTTCCTTGAGCGTGTAGTTGCCGGGCTGTCTACAACAGAAGTTTGCGATATTTGGCAATCTTCAAAAGCAAATTATCCAAAAAGTAACGATTAAAAATTATTTTGCGACGTCTAGGAACTAGATAAATATGCCATAAAGCTACACAGCAAGCTGCAATGCAGTAAATGCGGTAGTTTCTTCTAAATATGGTCACAACTGAGTCACAGTTCGCAAAAACCGTGTATCTCATGCTTGTTCTTGAACATTTATTTCTAAATCACATTAATCGATTTATTTATATTATATATAGTTGGAATCTGAAAGAATGAAGCTTTCTATCGTATTTACGACAACTTTATATCCTAAGTAGAAGAGCCACCACGGTTTCTCCAAAAGTACTGAAAACTGGGGGCTCGTGCCGCCGGAGTGGGACCGCCACCTTAAGAACCAATTCATTTCCCTCATATACTTTCGCTCCTACTAATACTCTGCTATGCTGCCCATGGCGAATCTTCCAACAGTCCAATCGGCGGATATTGTGCAACGGTACCAGCGATTGCCTTGACAGTGAAATGTATTGTTGTCTGAAAAGTAAAAGTGGAACTTCCGGATGGTGCACGCGTAAACCTCTTTGCTACGAAGCCTGCTTCGCAGCACACTACATGGACAGCGGACGCAATTATGCTAACTCTGCTTACATAAAGGACTGTCCCTGCCGATCACGTAAGTATACTGAATTTATTGGCTTTCACCAGAACGTGCAGCTATATTTGGCAACAGGTCAACTACCAGCAGAGAAACTATTTTCAGTTTAATGTCTCCCTATCGCCTTATCAGAAGCTATGCTTGGCGAATGTTAGAAGTTCAACACGTAGTGACGTTATCTGTGCCAATAGATATAGCAATTGCCGTGAACCGTGCGCTGAAGATTCCGAATGTATCCTGATAGCCATAATCTACTAAGTATCACTTGTAATTGTTCTGTCGGGGGTGGTGACATCTATAAACCATGGCTGTTAAGCATAAATCAGATTGGGTGACGCCATAGTCGAAGTTTTCGGTAAAATAAAGCTTTGGTCACACATAATGGTCTACATAATATTTGCCTCACATGTTCACAGGAGCGTCGTCTACATATGTGCAGCGTTTTCTTATTATGTTCAAAAAGTGGTTCAGGGTCTCTTTAAATGTAAAGTTTCTTAACGCTTTTTTTGAAATTCATTATTTTATAAATCACTGTTTAAGGTGCCGGTGATAAGGTAGTTGCTGTGTGCCAGGCTTCCTTCTTTTCAGGCTCAATGAGTGTTCTTAAAGGTCCAAGCTGGTGATGTTGTGGACCTGAGTGGTCGATTGCTTCGCAACTTGCATTGCGAAGCAATCGGGTGACGCCCGCATCTGCTGCCGCAGCCAACACAGCGACATGGACTACCCGGAAATTTATCGTTACCTCCGTTCCAACCTGCACGTTTGTTTTTTGTTATTTCGGGGGCCGCGGATGTGTAGCTCACACTTGGTGCCCCTCTATCTTTCAATATGGACATGATCGGCTTCGTGGGCGTCACCTTCGGCAGCCACTTTTGCGGGCCTATCCACTTCACACACGTCGGACCATGTGAGCCCGTATGCTGGTCTAAGATTTGGAAAGTTACCGCAAAAAAACGCACGATACGAAGAAAGAGACAGCACAAAGCGGTACTGACAACTGTTCATTTATTAAAACGAACGCCGGTCTTATTTATATATCAGACACACGTGTGCACCCGGAAAGCAACGACAACTACAAAAAAAAAAAAAACAAAAAAAAAAAAAACACAACACAGGGCTACCTTCAACAGGGGTGCGATGCAAATGTTAAGGCAAACGCTTATAGACTACTAAAGCACCTAACACGTGCGTATCAAGTGGGAAGAAAAGTTTATTCTGGGCAACAGCAACTGACTGCAAACTAATGCAATCACCATCCTTAAAGCGTCGCATGGCTACTGCCTCTACAATCTCTATTTCCAGCTGGCCATTTTTCCTGCCGATAATCTGCACTTACCCAGAAATAACTTTTGTTTCTTTCCACGTGATATACGCGTGTTAGGTGCCTCACTAGTCTATCAGCGTGTATCTTAGCATTTGCATCGCACCCCTCTTGAAGGACGCTCTGTGTTTTCTCGTTGCTTTTCAGGGGCGCACGTGTGTATGACTTATATAAGCTTGGCATTCATTTCATTAAATAAACAGTTGTCAGTGCCTCTTCGTGTTATATCTTTCTTCGTCCGTTGTGTTATGTTCGGTAACTTCCCAAATAATGAAGCACCAACTGGCCTACACCCACACTCTTCTAAATGCTGGTCTACGTTCATGCCAAATCGCGGCCGAGGAAGGCCACATGCACGATTAGCCCACGGCTGCAGCAGGAAAGGACGGAACGGGGCGCACCAATCACGGTGCTTGTAAATTGGGAGTCTATGTCGCTGTGCGGACTGCACAGGTGCTTACCTCGAGAGACTGCTTCCCAATGCAACTTGCCAAGCGCCCACATCCGAGAAACGTAACAGGGCGACCACGACAAAGTGGGACAGCAGCGAAACCAGACTCTGTAATCAATCAATTCCGTGTAGCTTGTGCCACACTGGAGGTTATCGAACGAGGCAAGGCTACACCCAGGCAAGGCTACACCCAGGCAAGGCTACACCCAGGCAAGGCTACACCCAGGCAAGGCTACACCCAGGCAAGGCTAAACCCAGGCAAGGCTACACCCAGGCAAGGCTACACCCAGGCAAGGCTACATCCAGGCAAGGCTAGACAAGCAGGGCTACATCCAGGCTATCGAGCAAGAAGAGCAATGCTGAATGAGACTAGCAATTAAATATGGCAATGAGAAAGCTTGCATTCAAGAAAGAAGCCACTCTGCTCTGTAAGCACTGAAGGCCAAAAACATTAAGTCAAATGCTACATAGCACACGGTGCAACGGTTAGTGCAAGACGCATGCCGATGCCGCATTGGCTATTTCAGGAGAGGAATTGCACATGGCAACGTACACTAGGAAATACTGATACAGATATGGTATGCTACTAGACAGTGAATGGTATTAAGTATGAGCAAAGAATCGGTTTACCTTCATGTTCGGATGAGGAAGAAGAATTCTCTACCAAGAATGGGGAATGAAAAAGCTTGCATTTATAGAAATGGAATTTGACATGACCAGGAAGTTGATTAACGAAGGGCGAACTGACGGAACTCTTTTGGCCAGCGTCGTCCGTGCTTGTTCAATGGTTGCAGGTGCATCTCAACATGAAGAATTTCTAGAAAGTCTTTGTTGAGGTACCTGGATGACTCGACCAATATCCCTGCTGGTGGAATGATGACTGAGGCTCTTTTCAGTCTTGACACAGTCCTCCATAGACTTGATATCTCGTCCAAATACGTCTGCGTCCGCTTCTTTGTTTGTGGTGTAAAAGCATTGCAAATTCGGCTCCAGCCCCTTCGTGTCAGTCTAGATGGGGGCTCCTGTGATGAGGACCGAGGTGTGCTTGGTGCAGATTCTGTTGGGGCAGAGCAGTAACACATGAGATACTGTACAGATTAGCCAAACTCATGTAGTGTTTTCTTTTATTTTTAAACCAATTATGCTGAAACGTAAATATGCAAAAAATTCATATCATCTGCCACAAACAAATGACATGTATCTCAAGACTAGCGAGCCAATATAGTATATATCAAGCATATTTATTTCTGAACCTCATGTTGTTTACCTTGCAGTAGCAGCCAAAGTCCACACAATTGCCTTGTTGTGGCAGGAAGTAGGTTGTCTTTAGTGTGTGGAGTGTGTTGCTTTACACTGGTGCCATCCTCTTTACTGCATGTCTGGAACAGAAATTTTGACTGCCTCAGAAATCGAAAAATCATACTTTTGTAATATGAAATGCAAGGTGTTACATACTCGTATACATTGTAATGGTTTTAGACTGCAGAACTCACGCAAATGTACACTGTCTGTTCTAGGGTGCTTAAGCAACATGTTAATTGAATGAATATTGCTGCTGTCCATGAAATTGGTGCCTGCCTAACTACAATGCGTGTCAACAGCTTAAGCGTTATTAGGATCACAAATGAGAGCATTTGTGCGCTCATTTATGCATTAGAAGTTATCACACTGCTGGTTCCACAAGCAAATGCATGACAGAAATGAAGCTATCAGAACTGCTACATTCTTTTTCTGCACGAACATGATGCACCGCTTCATTACTGCAAAAATAAAAACCCCAAGATAAATCAAACTGAACAGCAAGAACACTTGGAACCAACAAGCAAGAAATATGGGTGAATGATCATGCGTACAACTGTTTAATACATTAAATTCAGTACTTTCACATCAATTTACCAAAGGGCTATCCGGTTTTGCGGATGAAAGAAGTTGCCGGTGGACTCGAAAAAAAATATATATACATATATATTGATAAGGCTACTCAGTCGCCTACGACCACGGCTACAAAGAGATGAAAAATGTGACGTGCGTTCCGATATCGCTCTCTCTTTTTTTTTCGTGATTGTGTTCGCATAACGACGGCCTCGCAACTAAAGATTTATTTCGGAAATAGCAACGGCAGGTCCTGACTGCCCATATGTAATGCAGGATCTAGTTCGTTAATTTGCCTCGCCTGTGTGTTAACGAGACGAATATTACGTAACGATTCAAGAAGCAGCGGTGTTAGACGACTTACCGGTATTGCCGTCCTCAGTCGCAGAAGAATCCGGCTCCCGTTTCGATGCAGACTTGTTCCGCATGGCTCACGACCGAAACCAAGCTTTCGGGCTTACATATCCTCTCGCAAACCCGTCACTTCACCCCGAGTTAAATAACGCGAGGTGTCGAAGCGCGATGAACTGGTTTTTAGCACAAAATAAGCAACCAGCATAAGTATAAGAACCAATGAATCCGTGCTCGCCGTGTATGCGATAATATCGGTAAAAATTTTAAATCCAGGCTAGAGGTCACGTGGCAGATGGATGATGATGAACGTTATTTTGCGCTTATAATGGCAAAAAAGGAACAGAGTTGGTACTCAATAATACAATTTCTAATTGAGAATAATAATTTGGTGCCCTTTGTCATGTAATAAAAGCGCTTCGATAAGCGCGGGAGAAAGTTTGTAGGTTAAAATTGCGCTTATTACGGCGCCTCTAGCGGGAGCTACTGAACTCACACAGGCATGCATATTTTCGAGGGGATGTACTATGCTCGGTTTATTAGCAGCCCCTCGCGGTCGATTTTTTCGCCCTCTGTGGCCATTTGTTTAACTTGAGAGTGTGCGGGGCCTGCTTCAGGCTCATCATCGTCACCGTCATCTACGCCTCTTCAACGCGACAGCGTTAAGGCCCCCGTGTCGCTGAAAATCCGACGTCGGCAACCGGCGTCGGCGTGCGATGTCGGCGGGTGGCGGAGAAAATCATCCCCAACCACCCCCATCGCGCAGGCCCGCCACGTCGTGCAAGGTTTTGGTGAACAAAAATTGAATTTCTCACAGTGAAATCCGTCAGAAAAATGGTAAAGTACGACTTTACCATTCGGCGTCGGATTCACCGTGGGATTGTTTACCAATCGGCGTCGGATTTCAACTTGAATGAGCGACAAAAAGGATCGGGAGATGCAACTAGCGCTCCTCGACCAGACACGGCGGACCGCTCAAGCTACTGGAGCCCTGGACTAGGGGCTCCACCCACCCGCTCCCTGCACTTGTTATTTTTAATAAACGTTTTGATATATATATATATATATATATATATATATATATATATATATATATAGTAGTAACTGGATTTTTCAATGGGCCAAGCGTATTTAGGAAAGTCAGAAGCACAACTTGTGCTTCTGTGCTTCTGACTTTCCTATATATATATATATATATATATATATATATATATATATATATATATATATATAATCTATATTCTGTCTAGCACACCTACAGCCGCACGTTCGGGCACTTTACTTGCTAACATGATATCCAGATGGCGCTTGCATCCTAGACAGGTTAGAGAGCCTACATGCAACATTGTGTAGGTTCCCTAAGGCAGGTGAAATTGGGACTTCGCCTGCTAATTCGTTTTACAGCGTAAGCTGTTATGGGCTCATTCCAATAACCGTTTCGGTTCGCGATAATGCCACCGCCGACGATGTACGGCTTCGTAAGCGCTATCGCCGGAAATGCGAAAAAAATTGAAGGACACTTTGTAAATTCCAAAGTGTGTTCGGCGAAACCCTGTGCCCATTCGACAGACTACCACCGCATGAGCATTCGCTCATTCTTCTTCTGGCGTTTGGTATCGGGGGAATCCACATTCTTGTGGCGCTTCTCCGAACCGCTTGCCGTGGAATCGTCACCGGGCCGCTTGGAAGCCATCCGACTAACTCGACTGCTGCAACGAGACGTCTGACGAAGGAGCGTTGCCGCGCGCGCCGCTGTGCCATCACGTGATTGCTGAGAGAGTGTGAGAGGTCACAGCTGGCACCGTTCCAGGGCACGGACGGACGGACGCCGCGAGTATGAGCCATTAAAGGCTTTCGCCTTAAAGGTATCCGATTCCCGCCGGGATCGAACCCACGCCCGCTGCGTGGGAGCCAGATACTCTACCAATGAGCCACGCAAGCCCTTGCTATCGGGCAGCGGGAAAATGCCCTATAAGGCAAGCGCGCAGAGGCAGACGACGTGAGCCTCCGACAGTATGGTGGCGCCATCTAGGTAAGGCACCTGCAAACGCAGCGTGCGCAGGCGCAGACGACGAGATGCGATTCAGACGAGGCGCGCAATCAGCGCGATCTCGAGCTGCCCAAGCTGCCGAACCTCTGCCAGTATGGTGGCGCCATCTAGTCGAGGTGCCTGCAAACGCTGCATCCCCGACATGTAAGTTGCAGTTGTAAGGTTTGATCGGGCTCAGCAGGCTGCTGTGCAGAGAACATTAGAAGCCGCAGCTCGCCGTCGACGCCGGGCGGACAGTTCAGATCATTCTCGTCAAAACGAGGCGAACAGACTGCCGCGAAGACCCTGTTGTGCATGGTGCCCGAATTGGAGCTACTCTTGAGCCGCTCCACCCGCTTACGCTGTGACTGTGCTGCGTGTGCCGCGCAGGCCTGTGACTTTTTGGACACGCGCGCGCGTCGGGGCAATAGCAAACAATTAATAAAATAATAAAAAAGGTGCTAGGGTGTTCACATTTTAATATAACACCACTAATATTGCCCCTGGAAAAACGTCTTTCCAGCAATGCATTTCTGTTTAAAAGTGAAGCCGAGTTTAATGGGATCGGTGTAAGCTTGGTCTTTGTAAGCTGGCTTTCATACGTTCAGTGTTTCAGTGAATGAAGCCTACTTGCCGTATGCGAATGATGCGATGAGAACGGTTCTTGATAACGCTATCGCGTTCTGCTCTTAAAGGCGAAGCTTAAGCATCCACTAATTTTTTATTTGCTCCTTCTATGTTGTTTGCATGAACATGCCGACGAAGAATTGCACGTGAACACACCGCCTCTTCTCAAGAACATCTTCTGTGCGATGCACACAATGTCATCCTCGTCCGCTACAGTATTGCTTGTTTTGGCCTTCGAATGCGTAGCGCAATGCTTTCCACTATTTGCCCGTCGCGGTTGTGTCGCGAAAGCTCCGTGGTTTACGCATGCAGCGGGTAATTGAAACTGTAACCAATCTGCCACTGTTTGCATGGATGTACGCCTGATGCAATTTCCGGTAATCGCCAGTTAACCCTACACTCTGCCACTCTACCTATTCAGACATTTGAGAATACCGAATATCCAGTTCTCACACATCCTTATTTAGATACATAAATCTCATTGCCTTTTTGGCTTTTGGAGCTGTTGGTTCCTTTGTTGGTTCATTAAACGAAGGCGCTCATCGTCCCTGGTATTTACGCAGTTACATACGTTGTTCTTCATTACAGCGTGCATGTGTACCATCACTGCTGGGGACTTTGGGCAAGGCACTTGCCAACCAGTGCGAAGTTGAACTTAAGCAAAAAGAATAACTACTCAACATTGTGGAGGGCGCCGCTTT